>NW_013665768.1:531836-535788 GCF_000517525.1 Limulus polyphemus
CATGTTGGATAGGCAACATGTGAAAAGAAAAAAAAAAGACATAGAAAATCGTTGCTTTAGAAAAAAAATCAAAAATTAAATATCTTATTTTTCAAAAACTATATACTTATAAGACCTTTCATCTCAAATTTAAAATAATTTTATCTACTAGTTTCATTTTTGTAAAGAACTTTCATGAGAGTTGTATACTTACTTACAATGTAAGTAGGTTGTAGTCAAAGCATTAATAAAACATTAGTAAAAAATTTAAAAGCCTAATATTACAAAACATTGAACTACAAATATTGCATCATCTTTCTTCTCTAAGAGCTATGTTGCAGTATATATTAACAACCATGTTTTGATGTACATTTCCAGCCATGTTAGAAATGCAAGCAAACAAACAAACAATCTCAGAGTTTTAGTAGTATATAGATGTATAAAAACTTAGTTATTGTGCCAGAAGCCTCTAAAACCACATGCCTTCAAATAATCCAATATAATCACATTTTTTTAAACAATCATTGAAAGTAATACATTAATTTCATTGGTTCCCCAACTTGAATATTTTTTTTTTGAAGTATTGGCAGTTTATTTTCACTTTACAAAAACTTCCACTCATAATTTGAGATTAATGGATTCCTGCAGTGGACTTCAAAAACAGTACAAGTTTAGAGATTGTTGGGCTTTTTTTGAGACAGATCTATACTTGTTTTAATGTTAATTTTCATGAATGTTCTTCTAGTGTACATTTCCAGAAATATTTCAGTGTATGGTTCCACCAACATTTTAATGTACATTTGTATGCATGTTATAGTTTGTATTTCCACTGCAATATCAGTTCACAGTGCCAATCACAATCTACTGTATACTAATATCATCATTGTTTTTACCAAATATTCACTGACCTCATCCAGTAAAATCCATTGTCCAGCTTTAAGTGCTTGTAGAAGAGGACCATCTCTCCACTGAAACTGTCCTCCTTTCCCAACTTCTACTGGAAGATCTGCTCCAAAAAGGTCTGACACATCCTACAAAATAACATATTCCAGAGAAATGAAATATTTATACCAAATAAAACAAATCAATGAGATGGTTTTGGTTTTACCATCCTAAATGAACAGCTTAATTTTGGATCTTTTAATTGACTTACTTAAGACAATCACATTTAACTTAGCTACCAAACCCCTAAAGATCATCAACTAAAGTGGGGCAGAGACAGAAAAAAAGTGACTATCAACAAACAAGTGAAAGATTTGTTTCTGTTACAATGCTTAGGGGACTATATTTTTTCCCCACTGTTATTAAGCTGAAAAACCCTTCTTTCCTACTCTTATAACACTGCAGAACAGAACATGTTTACTTCCTACCATTACCATATTGTACATTAATTTCACACAAAGTAATACTGCAATAGTGAAGGAAATTAATTTCCATTCAGCTGTTACT
This sequence comes from Limulus polyphemus, assembly GCF_000517525.1. Taxonomy (NCBI): domain Eukaryota; kingdom Metazoa; phylum Arthropoda; class Merostomata; order Xiphosura; family Limulidae; genus Limulus; species Limulus polyphemus. The sequence continues at coordinate 533,265 of NW_013665768.1, forward strand.
ATTACTACAATGAAGGAAACTTATTACATCTCACTACCACAGTGGTAGAATTTATTTCTCTCCTATTGGTATTACTACAATGAAGGAAACTTATTACATCCCATTACTGTAGTGGTGGAACTTATTTCTCTCCTACTGTTCTTAGTACAATATTGAAAGAAATTTATCACCAACTTATAATTTTACACTGAAAGGAATTACTGTTATTTCTACATGGAACAGAACATATTTCTCTCCTTTGACATCGATAGGAACTTTTTGCTTACTGTTATCACTACACTGAATGGAACTTATTTCATTCCTACTGTTATTACTACAGTGAAGAGAAAAATGTATCTCTTGCTGTTATTTGCTAATGTCATTGCTATCTCAAACATATCTTAACTTACTGTCTGCTCTGACAAGTTGATACGAACTAGTTGATGTCCTGAAGCTTTAGCAAGAGATGTAACTAGACTCGTTTTACCAACTCCAGGAATTCCTTCCAAGAGAATAGGCTTAGAGAGCTGCATTCCACGAAGAATTCTCTGTGCATTAAGTTGGGGTGTATGCGAATGTAATGTATAGTTCTGCTGTAAACTTCTAAGTGGACTTGAACCTGTGATAACACAAAAGCCAAAATGTACCTCATTAAAATGTTTAAAATATTAATATTATATGATAGGTACCATGATATTAATTATTAGAAAGTCACTTATGATATATATCATAGTATACACTATCAGAAGTCATTTATGAGTTATAAAGTAGTAAAAAAACCTGTATGAAGGGATCATAGTTTTCACTATTAAAAAATGTCTTGTATATGTGGATCATAGTACTCTCCATTAGAAAAATCCTGTAGAATAAGCAAGCATTATTATAAAAGTCCTTTACAACAAGAGTTATAGTAAGCAATATTAACCCTAATTGCAACAGTGGAGGCCAAAGTCATTATCTTTACAGAGTTACATTCAAAATTTAATTAAATAACTTTATTATCATTGCATGTCAATAAAACTGACATAAAAATGTTGCTTATAATGCAAATTTCAATATAAGTTTTAATTTCTTAAATCCAGAAGGAAATTGTTTCAGTAAATTCTCAGTCTTTACTCTTCTGCATCATGTGACACTTCTTTGTTTCAAATTGCCCATTTTAGTTATTTTTCTCCCTATATGAACCCCTGAGTTTAACATAAAATGCACAAATATAATATAAATATTGCTAACACATAATGTAAACTTGGAGCCTCCAAACTTCTTGCTTTACTAAGGCGTAAATCCAAAAATCAAGCCCATATGCCATGCTTTCTTACCACTCTATCTTTCAAAAAATATCAATAATTTTCTGTTACATTTGTTAACGGATTATTTATAATGTACAGAAAGATAAAATGTTAATTTATTGATTTCCATATGAGGCTGGCTCATTTTGATGACAAGTTTAGAGTTACTCTGCATCAATTTCATAGTTTGCTACTGCTGAGATCAAATTTACCTGGTAAGGGAATTATTTTAACACACTTATAGCTTAGTTAGAAAGCCAGTTAAGTTATAACAGTTTCAGATACTGTTTTGTTTTTTAACATGCTAATATTTTCTGCTCCAAATTGCATACTTAAAATAAATATAAATTACGTAAAGAACTAGCAGCCCTATCATAAAATAGATTTCATTTTACTGAAACTTCATCAAAAAATTAGAGTCCAGTCCAGAAGCATAAGCACTAAATTTTTTGTTTTTTATTGTAATTTTTTATTCATCGTTATAAAGTAACTAAAATGTAAAAATTAAAAAACATTTCAAAAATACTAAATAGGTTATGCACTTGTAAGTGCAGCACATTGTAATTTGACCAAGCATGCTGATAACTCAATATTTTGGTTACAAAAAAAAAAAAGCTTCCCCACTGTGATAATTTGCTCTGGCCACAGTCTAATTGGCAGTAAATTAATAAGTATAAATGATCAGGAGATTTGAATTGTATTAATTTTGGTTGTAAGAATAAATAGTGTATAATTGTTTGTAACAGTGTAATAATTCTTGAAAGAAAGAGGGTAATTTAGATAAATTGTATTTTTTTACTAAGTTACAATTACAAGATCAGTCAAACTGACCAAGCCTGTAAACAGTTAGTATTAGGGTAAAGGATATAACAGATAAAACAAAATCTTACTGAAAAAAAATTTTTGATATTCAATTAAGAGGTTCTAGGAGTTATGCAATTGAAATATGAAAACTTTTAAAATGAAAAAAGTATTTTTAATCTTAGAATAAAAATCATCTTGCATTCAGACTAGTCAGAGTCAGACTAAATTCACAGATAAATCTTCAGTTAAAAATAGTTTGTTGAAAAATCTGATTCCTTCCACTAGGCTGACCTCATGTAATTAGGGTTAAAGAAGTACTGTATATATATATATATATATATATATATATATATATATTATACTACTACATACTACTTCCTTACCTACTTACTTCCTTAACTTTATTTATTTACTTACTTACCTTTTTCGTTTTTTTCGTTTTTTGTTTACTT
>NW_013665768.1:535809-544704 GCF_000517525.1 Limulus polyphemus
CTATAGTTAAGTTAAGGTTAAAGTAAGTATATATATATATATATATATATATATATATATATATATATATTACTTACACTACATCAATTTCCTTCCAATTATTCCTACTTTATTAAATTTTTCAACTTTCCTTTTTCTTTTTTGTTATTTGTTTTCTACCACAGTATATTCTGACAACATAATTCTGAAGTCCTGTTTGACTTTCATTTATTATTTCTTTTCCTTCTGATTATTCATTAACCCTTTCTGTCATCATTTCAGACATTATTTTCTATATTACGTTTAGTACCGAGATACTTCTTAAGTTCTTTACTTCTCCTTCATTTTCTGATATGTAAATGATTTAAATTTCTATTTCTTTACATGCCTTGTTGTGTCCCATATCTTGTTCATAGTTGTTAATACTTTGATTCTCACATTTCTTTTGTTAAATTCTCATGAAATTCTTTCAATTCAAAATACTGTCCTGAACTCCTTCTTTCTTCAAACTTTTAATAGCTTTTCAAATTTCTCTTCTGCCCACCAACTATTCAATTTCTCATCTGTTCTCTTACGCATTTAATTTCCTGCAATTCTACTCTTTGCTTTCCAACTTCTAAAATGGTCCCTCAATTCTTGCATATTCACTACTTATCCACTCTCCATCCTTCTTCCCTAAACATATATTTCACACTTTTCAAAACTCCTTAGTGTTTTATTGTTTTCTACTTTTTCTGAAATCATTCTCTGCCTGTCTTTCGACTTCTTTTTTGATAACTGCTGCAATTATTTTTTCCTTTTATCAGTTCTTCTCTCTGTTTTTGTTCTCCCATCTTTCTAATATTTTTCAGTTGTCACTTTTTTTTTTGGAAGGGATCTTCACATTCTCAATAAAAACAATCATTTCCTCTTCATCTCTGATACTTTGTACCTACTTTCTCTACCACAAATTTCCAAACAATATTAACATTCACTAAAACTTTCTCCTGTCTTCTTTAGCCTTCATCATTTCTTCCCATAACTTTTTCATTATTATTCAATTCCAAGTTATATATATATATTCTGACTTTGAATTTCCTACCTTTCTTTTATTTTCATGTGATCCCATTCCATCCTTTTTCTACATTAATCCATTTAATAATTCTTATTCTTTTTGACAATTGATAGTCTACCATCAAAACACCTCTAGTTCCTGTATATGTTCACCTCCCAATCATTAAACCACAAAATTCTATAAATGTTTTCCTTTCCTATTTCAATTCTCAATCTTGTAATTTTCTATATCCTTTTCATTACATATCTCATGCCTTCTTCCCCTCCCCCATCATAATCTTTTCCAATCCTTGTATTGGAAATTATGTTTTCCTTCTTGCATTCATTCCTCTAATTATATTCCTTTTTGCACTAACTTATTTCACCTCCCAGATACTATACACAACAAAAAATACCTCCTCATTGTTTTTTTGCTATTAACTGGAAGTCTCATTTCCTCTTCTCCTTCCAATTTAACCATAGATACCACACTTTAATTCCTATTATGAAATTTTATTTTGCTCTTTCTTTTCTCTCTCACCCATTTAACTTTTCATTTAAACATAAAGTTTCTTGTTGTAGATAGCACAAAGTACTACTTAACCTGACCAAGTTTCTTCTTTATACTACTTTCTGACTTCTGTTCATCAGGTTCACCACTTCATGTTTTCAAACTCTTATTAATACTTACTTTTATTAAATAATCCTGCCATAGTCAACACTAACATTTTAGTACCTTTCCCTTGTTTTCTAACTCTTCACTATTTCCTCTTTTTGTATTATATTGCTCTTCTCTCCTATAATTTTCCTTCTTTCTTATCTTATTGCTCTTCTCTTCTGCATATTTTCTTCTGTAATAATTTTACTTGTTCTTCACACATCTACCTTACATCCTTTTCTCCCAGTTTTTTACTTCATTTTCATCTTCATTTTTTCATTGTCCTATTCTAAGCTTTGGTCTTCAATTATTATCTTATCATAAGCTCTTTCTACCCTTTCTCCCTTTTGGTCACTTGAAACAACTTCTTTATTCCTTTTCAATATAAACTTTTAAACATTTCAAATTCGTTCTATTTCTTATCCTTGTTCTAATTTTAATATTATAAATCTTGGTCCCTTTTCTCTTTACATTTCTACTTAATGTACTTGGACAACTCCTAATGGTACATATATATAAATATGTTCTAATTAGCTTTTTCACAATTTCTTATAATTCTTTACAGGTTTCCTTTGCATTTTTCCTTAATTCCTTTGAATATCAATTCTGTCTTCTACTCAGGTTTTTTTTCAGCTTTTTATATTTTTGGCATCATTTCCACCAAATGAATTTTTTTGAGCCACAAATGTTTAGTCAATTTTATATGTTGATAAATTGTCATGTTTCAGTATGTATGGGAGTCAAAATGTATATACTGCTTTAATGAAATAAAACTCCATAAATTTTAATTTAATGCTGACAAAATATTTTCAAGTATACATTTTCATTTAAGCCTATTCATACTACTAAGTACTTTTAAGGTGTCAAGAGAACACTTATACATAAGATTTTTAAAATTCAGGTAAAAATGATAATTTGAACTCTATTACAAAAATTTTAACTCAAAAATATTTTACAATCAATATTTTGTAATTTATAAAAACTTATTCTACTATAGTTAATAAAAAATATGAAAATAATTTTCAAATATTAATTTCTTCACAGCTCCAAGAAGTCTTGCCTGTAAACAGTGCACTTGTAGATTTTTTAATTTTTCTGCCCATCTCAAATAATAGCTTTACATTTTCTAAGATACCATCTCCTCTTCAGAATATATTATCTATTTCTTGATTTTCGTGCATTTATGATGACTTTTTATGCTTAGTTTTTGTACGCCTTGGTTGCCACCCTTTATAATATCACCACAAGTGGTTCGATCATTCACTAATGATATACAGTTTTGGAAAGAGCTAGAAAGAAAGTTGAAATATGACTGGATAGAGTAAGAATTAAATATACTATGTCATATTAGAATAAATAAAGTGATTGAGCAGTAGTTTTACAGTTTCATGAGAAATTTGCTAGTCAGAGTTCCTTTAACACTGATCAAAGGCATTCAATGAGAAGTTTTGAATATTTAGGAACAAACAATAAATCTGAGAATTGTTTTATAGTTTTTTAACACATTCTTTTTGTTTATAGTGTTTGCATTCTAAATTATATCTGAAAGTTACAGAAATTTTCTTAGATGATAAAACATCAGATAAGCTCTGTTAGGTTTAGTGAGTATAGTAGGTTATTGTAAAATATCCTGATAACTCAAACTCTCATTTATTTAATATAATTATTGTTTATAATATTCAAAAAATATGAATAAATTGGTTAACTAGGTTCTTAATTATTTCTAATTGCAATAGTGATATGTTATAAAAAAAGGAAGCTTTCTTAACTTTACTTTCTCTTATTATATTTCTTCTTTCTAAAACATCTTCACCAAATCTTCATCACTCTTTCCAGACATTTCAATCCTTGTCACACTGTATTTTATCACTTTTGACTGGACCATACTCACCAACTTCTAACAGCTGCCATTATCAACATAATCTCTAGTGTGATTTATAATACACACTTTGGTGAAATCATAACAGATACATATCACATATTATGCCATATTAGAAAAATCATGTATGACAGGAATCACAGTTAAAGCACTTAAGGCCCAGTACTATATGGATAATAGTACATATAATAAGAAAGTGCTGTATGATATGCATCACAGCATACACTATTATAAAAGATGTGTATGATAGATTATGTATGCCACTAAGAAAGTTTTGCATGATATACACCATAATAGATCCTATCAGACAAGTCCTGTTTGATGGGAATAACCATATACTTTTTAAAATTTCTTATTACAATGATATTAAAAGTAAGCTGTTTGCTTTCTACAGTCAACAGCCCTGTGTTGTTTAGTTTTTAAAAAAAACCACAATTCATTCAGCCAGAAACTGGATTACCTTTCAAACTGTTTATGACACAGGAGCTTAAGAATTATCTCAAGTATAATCTTTCAAACTGAATCTCAAAACTACAGTTCAAAATTGACCTGTAAAAATTAGTGATTCGTTATCTGTTTATTTTATAGCTAGAAAGAAGATACAATGCAATTTATGAACAATTTTTAATTTCAGTAACATTACAAAGAAATAAGCTACAAACTGTAAACCAATCTATTGTAAAAAACAGCATTAGTTTTGTTATACCCAAATGAAGATACCAAAAAAATAATATTATGTAAGTTATTACAACATGTAAAACTTCACATTAAACTAACCTGCAGAAATGTAAAATGGTTTTATGCCAAACGTATCTGGTGTAGAATAAACTTCCAAACTTGATTTCTTGTCTGAGGTGAAGAAGAGTCCACAGCTTTCAAGATCATTATGCTGTCCAGTATACTTCTTAATTTGCCAGTGTAGGAAATTTAAACTCTCATCTCTAACTTTATTTATTTCTCTACTAGTTCCAAAACTTGTGAGCCCTAGTTAAAAACACAAAACTCGTGGTTTAAGCATTTTATCCATACAGATATTAAATTTAATAATTTATTTCAAAATGTAAATGCTTTCATAAAAATTAAGCAATTAATGGAAAAATACAAACTGAGTCCACTGTTCTGAAAATAATATCAATGATTGAGGTCCTGCAGAGGACCCCCATGATCATATTGCATCCCAATATGATGGGAAAAAATTGTGTCGATATAAAACTTAAAAATCAATTAATCTATAAAACTTTGCACCCAAAACTTATATTTATAAGTATCAAAATAGGTAATATAGAGGCTTATTAAATAGGAGCTTAACAAAAAAGAAACACAGGGCTATTTGACAATACAAATGTATTTATGGAAACTACTTTAGTTTGTGATCAAACACTAATTTTAAAAGTGTAATTTTACACAATTTCATAAAAACCTTCTCAAAAATTTCATTTCCTGTACATACTACAAAACTACATACCTAGCATGAAATTGATGGATCAAATAACAATGTATTCAGTTATTTGACTGAGATTCTGTTTCATTTTTAATACTCATGCAATCTCTTGAAGGATTTTAATATTGTTTAATGATGCCTATGAAGAACATATTGACAAAACATGAAATGAAACATCTATTGATGGAACACAAATGGAATCTTTTGATGTGTCATAAACAAGAATAATCTACTGATGTAACATCAATAAAATGATTATATTGATGCTACTGATGCAAAAAGAACAAAAAATTACTGATACAACACAAATAAGAATAATGTTTTGATAAAACACAAACAGGAAAACTTTTGATGAAACATTAACAGGAGGAACTCACCCATCCAAAAACAATAAAAAAATGTTGATACAACATTAATAACTTATTAGCATAACACAAACATGAAAAATCTCTTGGTACAAGATGAGTATAAAGAATCTATTGATACAACAGAAACTTTACATATGACACGAGAAGAAATAATCTAATGATGCAACATGAACAGGAAAAATATAATTATGCAACACGAGCCACAAAGAAAAGAGTGATTAGAATACAAAAATACTGTCCAAAAACTAAATAATGTATTTGTAAACAATCACTTCCTCTAACTTTGTTTGGCAGTAATAACAAAACTAAACAAAACAACACATGTCAGTTCAGAAGTCTGAGATAAAAATATAAACACTTTATTGAAAATGTTGCCACATATCAAATTATTTCACACACCTGAACCTAAACTATCTAGAAATACCAGACAAGCTCCATGAATATAAGTGGATCCCACAGTGAAATTTCCATCCTTACTTCCTTTGGTATACTGGTTAATGAAGTCCACCCATGATAGGATGTCTCTGATACTTACAGTACATCTAAAACAAGGAACAAGTACTTTTATAATCTTAGCTGGCAGAGCATGGTGCTTTATAGTAACATAATATCACATTAACACTCAAAATAATTTATATTGCACAAACGTTTACCTGTCCAACATGGATTTCTAGCATGAACAGTGTATAGTATTTCAAACTATACCCTGTTTGTTGTATGTTGCTGTCAGTGAGACCTTTAATTCAATACCAGAGGTCATCAGGCCAGCTGGGTACAGCATAAAATGAACTACTATTTACATTAGTAATTTATGAGTCAATAATCCTTAAGGTGCAGAATGTATAAGCTGGTGAAAAGCATGGCATATAGTAGTTCTGATAACTTCTGGTGTTGGCAATGGCATACAACAAACAAGGTGTAATTATAATGCTATTATATTTACTTCTTGCTGGAAATCTGTATTTGTCAACTAAATAGTGATGAAACGTAAATTAAATAACAGTTTTACTATGAAACTATATAATACATATATTTCTACTTTTTAATAAGTTCTCACTATATGTAATCAAGCAACTAATACAAGTTAATTTCAAAGGCTCATACTATCTAAAATAAAATTATCCACAGTAAAACTTGAATTTCAGAAGTCATCTCTTACAAAAACTATTGAAGTGGCATTAGCCTACCTTCTACCAATGCTGTTATTTGTAAACCATTGAACAAATTCTCCAATGGCTTGACCACACCATGTTCCAAGGTTCAATTTTACTTCAGAGCTAATGTTGTGCTCTACAATATCTTGTAAATCTGTTAAGGTGAATGATGATGAACACCAAATCTCAGTGAATCGATTCCTAAGGGCAGGAGAAAGCTAAAAACAAAATTACATTATATAATCTTAATATTCTCAAATAATCTATTAACAACAATAAAAACTGTATGTAATTTTTCTTATTTGAATAGATTCTTCTATAAAAGTAGCAGCAATTTTTATAAAGTCACATTTAAAGTATTCAGTGCCCTTCAACAGAATATTTCGCTGTGGAAAACATCTGTGACGAACAGATGAGATTTTGTATAAAAAATTATTCTGCACATTAAATATTTCCTTTTAACTGTAAAGTATGTTGTATGCATTTGAATTTATGCAAAATATTTTCTTAAACTTATATATTTCAATAAAAAGAAGTATGTTGTAGGTCAAACTACTACTTTTTATCTCTTTCAACAACCACAAGGCATTATTTCCTACATAGTTTTAATTAGTTCAATAACCTCTTTGAATTTAAAAAATACAATATCAAATCTAATTACACAATGTTTTTCACATATCTTTATTTCAATATTCTTAAGAGCAATTCACAGCATTTAACTGGTAAAAAGTTATGCTTTAAAAAAATTCTAAAAGTGAGTGTATAAATCCAACCTCTTTCTTTCCATAATCTCCTCCAGGGTTCATTGTGGCAATAAACCAAAATCCTTTCTGAGCCTTGACAATGTAGCTTTCATCAGGCATGCCTGTATCTCCCTTTTCTGCTAACAGTATTGTTTGTTCATGTTCCAGAACACTATTCAGCCTTTCAAGCACAGAATCTTCAGCCAATGAGATTTCATCAGCCAAAAAGACACCACCTTCTTTCATAGCCAAAACTAATGGCCCATCCACCCACTCAAAAAGCTTATTACTTGTCTGAAATAACAAAAGACACATTAGAAAAATCTATGTAGCGAATGACATAAAATTTTTGCTGTATACTAAATACATTTAACTCATTCACTGGAAAAAAAAAAACTGTGCATCTTAAACAACCTCCAAACATATCTGCTGTATGCTAAATATTTTTTAATGCTAAATATGTTTTCTTATAGCAAAGCCACATTGGGCTATCTGCTGTGTCCACCGAGGGGAATCGCACCCCTGATTTTGGCATTATAAATCCGAAGATTTACCACTATCCCACGCGTGACTTGATTAAGGCGTAACAGGAAAAAACTTGAATAAAACAGCACATTTAACCCTAGAATTACTAGTGGGGTCCACAGATTTTTCTAAACCATCAAATTTATTGTGGTTTGTTGGTTATAAAGTCCATAATAACACATGAATCATACAAAAATTGAAAGACAAATACTATTAATATTGAAATTAATCCTGCTAACTTCTACTGAGGTCTTTATGTATTTTACACAGGAAAAAAAGTGGTTACCAAAACATTTTGTTCAGTTTTTTTTACACTGAGTGGTGTAACAGGCAATAATATAAAACAGCTCAATATGATGCAATATGTTGATCCTACCATTAATGAATGGTATTTAAACAAATTAATAAAGTGAGGGTTAAACATATACAAACAAGATAACTTATTAAGTCTCTAAGACAACAGGTCAAAAACATTCAACTCATTTTACATGAATGGTAAAAGTCTATGCTTACTTTCTCCTCAAAGTGACGAACAGGACGTAAACCACCAAGAAAATCTGAAGCTTCAGAATGCATGTGACAATTGACTGTGAAGAGTTTTTTCCTATTTAATTCTGCATATAACTGGGCTATTGTTGTTTTACCACATCTAAAATAACAAAAAATACATTCCATAAACATAATGCATGTTAAAATTGACCATGAGAAGTTTTCTTCCTATTTAACTGTGTATATAACTGAGCTATTGTTGCTTTCCAATATCTAAGATAAAAAAAAACACAAACTCCATTAACGTAATGCATGTTACAATTGATCATGAAGTTTTTTCTTATTTAACTATGTTTATAACTGAATTATTGTTTTCCCACATCTAAAATAACAGAAAATACACTTTACAAACATCAGTGAATAGATATTTTACAAAGCAAATATTTTAGAATTTTCAATACACATTTACTGCAACCTGCTGAAAGTAGTGTTTCAATCATTCTTAATACTATATTTACAGCTTTACAGAACAAACATTTTTCTTTCATGTCTTACAAGGTCAACTTAGCGTCATCTGGTGACTTACATTTTTCACAATAATCACCCAATAATGCCAGGTTGGTATTT
>NW_013665768.1:544904-550701 GCF_000517525.1 Limulus polyphemus
TGTACTTTCTCACTTCAGATTTGAATTCAAGACCTGTTATATACCAAATGAGCTCTACCAACTAAATTAGATATAAGGTACTTTTTTTTAACTACTCAAACTACTATACCAGGTTAACTTGGTGAAATAGTGTTAAAAAGTACTTACAATAGAGCCCCTTCCAATTTTTAGTTTAAGTGTATGAATCAGTTGATAAAAAAGAGAACTTCAACTCTTTCTGGATCAAATTGGTATCATTGATATCACTTAATATTTGCCTTATCACAGTGGAAATACTTAACACAATTACATTAACTTATTATCTAGTTTTGGCTTTAAAATAATTTATGTGTAATTTTATCTAGATTTTCTATCATTGCTTAGGTTGTTAAATTTATAAAGTTTTGTTTCAGGGTATTATTTTGAAAAATATTAAATATATTTCCCCTCAACTCAAAATTTCAATGTTTTTTTAATTGTTAACCAGAAAGTTCCATTTTATATATCCAGTCAAGTTTCAACTTGATTGACAGTCATTAACATATATATATTTGACATTGATTATAAATGACCTAGGATCTAAACTTTCAAAATGAAATCACCATTACCTTTAACATGCTATGTAACAGCATATTTGTTAAAATATTCTAGGTTGAGAATTATTAGGTAATTTCTTTTCAATAACTAATAAATTATTTATTAAGTTGCATTATTTCAGTATGATAAACATAACGATAAATAAAGATTATAATATTTTGACATCATCTATCATACTAAGCTTACTTGATGTCTTATTATACGAGAAAATTTCTGTAGCTTTCAAACATTTATCATTTAACACAAAAAATAATCTCAGGAAAGAAAACAACATCTAAAGAAACTATAAAAAAAATCCCAGATCTGTGGTTTGTTTTTTAGTCTTTCATAGTTTCTATTAAGTTTTTGAGCAACCACAAAATACTCTTCAAACCACTTTATTTACCTACAATGCTGTAGATAGAATACAACTTGATCTATCAGTGGCATTTAATTATTGGCTCTAACTATTGCTGTGATGTTATGAAATGGTAACAAAAACATGTAATAAATAACTAAACCATGATTGAGAAGGAAAATCATGTGAGAAACAAAATAATTATATTCTCAAGGGATGGCAGTTTCTTAGTAAATATAAACCTATGCTTTGGGATAACCAGTACCCCCCCCCCCCAAATCAATAATTGCAGGTTTTTTTTTTACTAAACTCCTCAGGGCTGTGCATAAGCAAAGGGAGGAACTTTTTTTCATTTTTTTTTGCAAAAGAAACTAAATAAATCCTATAAACTCAAGTGACAAAATATCAATTCTAAAATATGTCTGAGTTAACAAATGTTGAAATACAGTTAAAAGTATGATTTATACTTAAGTTTTGAAATTTGATATGCTCTTGCGCACTTCACAACTGAAAGGTGCTCTGCAGTTGTATAAGATTAAATATTGGTTTATTAAACAAAGGAGAAAGATAAATTTACATTTTAAAGAAAATAGAGAACATTTTATAAACTGTGGTCAAATTTTGCAGCACTTAAAATTTACCTTGCATCTTCTACCATCACTACTAGACCAAAACCAAACTGTGTCATTCATAAACAGCACCCTACCTTCAAATTTACACAAACAAAACTTACCTGTGTTCCACAAAGAGCATTGATCGTGTAAAACCTAAAAACAACAGATCTGTAAATTTACCTTCAAACTAAACATTCCAATTTACTATGTGTTACATAAACAGCATAGCAAATTTAGTGTATGTTAAGACAGTACTTAAATAGATGGTGCTTTTCTGATGCTGTTTACAGATACTATTATTCTGTGAAGAATAAGTAATGCCATACAGTCTTTCATTCCCTAAAAAAAAATCTTTGAGTGTTACATGTCAACTTTACTCCTACTCATAGGAATGGAACAAGGATGAAAATAGCAAAAAAATGTAGTAAATCCACATATTTTTTATACAAACACATGAATAACATGTACACCAATGTTCACAAGAAGTATATTAACATCTAACTTTAAAAGTCTAACATGTGTTAAATTACTTTCAACCCTCACAATGCTCTGAATAGTATGGTCTTACTTGAAGTTCATATGAAAAACATACTGTTAACACCAACTGTTTCAAACCATTACAGTCCTTGTGAACAAATGTCATATCTAACTGAGAGGATTTAAACATAGTTCTTACAGTTTATTCCTGCATGTGTAAAAAAATTCTACTAAGCTACTCAGTAAGTTGCACAACAAGTTTCCAGACACCACATGGAAGCATTTTTGTTTAGTTTAGATGTTATATCTACACTAAAGCAACATACTAGTAGAGGAAAGAATAAAATTTGTTGTAGATTGTTTAGACTTGCATAAATCTGACATAGCAAAGTTTTAGTCTCAATTGAGCAGAGTTAGAAATGTCACTTAGATTCATTCTCACAAATAACTATTTTAGGTTTGTAAGCAATTACTGTGCGTAAATATCTACTGTAATCATGGGAAATTGTTTAGCTTTGCCATTTGTAATAATCTTTCTGGCTGACTTTACATAATGCCCCTTACCACCAGCCTTTGTTACACTGAAGAAGTATTTGGTGTCTGGACATATCATTCTAAGGGATTAGATAGTTTTAATAACCATAAGAATCAACAAAAACCCAATATTCAGTTTCCCCTTGAACAATCTGTATATGAACTATTCTTTCTCAATGTAATGATTAAAGTTAACAAACACAGATAATTACCTATCAGTTAACAATGACAGATAAATTATCCACCACTTGTATGCAAATCCAACACACAGAGGTACCTGTTTGATCTATAATTTTTCATAGCTTCCTGCAGTAAAACAATCTATTGCTTTTTCACAAAATTAAGGGGTTTATATCTCAGTTCAGTCCCTCAAAATTGTAAAAAAAATTTCAGACATTATGACCAAAATATTGTTGGGTAACTAATATCCCAGAAAATATTTGAAGAAAGCAAAGAAGAAAGCTGAACACAATGATACTGAGCTATATTAGCAATAGAACATGTAATCTTGTAAAAAATAAATAAGTGGCCTGAACATTAGGATTTATGGGATCTACACATGAACCACCTAAATTCTCTGTACATAATTTCAAACTCAACAGGTGTTGAAGGCTGGTGCATAACATGTACTGCTGTTTACCAACTAACTTGCCAAATCTGCAAAAACATGTACACTGGGGAAACCTATAGACTTATTTATGAGCATAAAGATTAATATATTAGGAACTGCTATAAAAAATACCCACACTTGGCTTATATTCTAATCACCAGTATGTCCATAGGAACACACAAAATATATTTTCTTTCCAAAAATCCTGTACAAAACTAAAACCTCAACTAATCATTTTATTACATAAGGCTTATAGATCAGCGCTAGAAAAACCAATACTAAACACTAAATACAGTTGGCTTGTTCTTAATGTTGATATGAAATGGGGATACAAACCTTATTAACTGTCCAATTTGTTTAATTATCCTAGTACAAGCACATGTCCGTACATGTAACTGTTCCTTTAGCCGAAATTGCTTCCTACACATTACACAGGCTTGCGAATTTAGGATTCATAAAAGTTGTTTTGGTTTTGATAATAGATTTTCCATTATTCAGCTACACAGATTTCAAATATAATATTAATTTTTTTCCATCTTGTAAGGATTTTTTACAAATCAGAAAGAAAAAAAAACTTACTTAAATCAAATTATTATTTCGTTTACCACAATGAACATTTTTTTATTATTATGTTTGCCAACAAAAACACAAACAAACTGATGAAAAGGGAAGAACATTGATGTCAAATTAATATGCATCCTCATTCATCCCTTTTTTTTCAAAACTATGTGTTGTGGTCTTTCTCTTACGTATTGTATCTGAAGCATCTCATTTCAATGACCAGCAGTAATCAGCCATCAATGTGATGTTCCTCCTCCCCTTATAACTCCTTTCCATTTCCCTGATGTCTTGATGAAACTTTTCCCATTGTTCTTTGCTGACAGTACCGAGATATTTAGGAAAATAGTCAATATGTGTGTAAGAAATGAACTTTCAAGCTCATATTATAACCTAACTCTTTGAATTTATCAAGCATTTTACTGACAATATTTTCATAATTTGGGTCCTTGTTATTTCCTAAAAATTTGTCAATAACAGCTTTAAAGACAATCTATGCTTCTTTTTCAAATTTCCTCATTGTCCTTTCAATCTGTTCAACCAAAGTCAATTTCCTAATGTGAGGCCCAACAAAAATTCCTTCTTTAAGTTTCACTTCTGAAAGAGTTGGGAATTGCCCACATAGATACTTGAAACAGTTGCCACCTTTGTTTAAAGCCTTTACAAACTGCTTCATCAAGCCCATTCTTATGTGAAATGGAGGTAATAGGACTTTCTTTGTGCCAACCAAATTTTCTTGTTCAATGTTTTTCGGTCCTGGTATCAGGCTGACTCTGTGTGGCCGATGCTTCTTTATCCAGTACTGATTTCATGCTCTGCTGTCCCATTCACACAAAAAAAAAACAATTTGTAAAACCAGATTGTTGACCCAACAACATACAAAGGACTTTTAAGTATCCACAAAGTAGCCAACCATGTTCTTTTTATTTGACCTTATTAAGAAGAGTTTCAAGATTTTTGTTTGTTTCCTTAAAGTGAACTGAATGAGCAATAGGAACAGATGCATATATGTTACCATTGTGAAGGAGAACACCTTTAAAACTTCTTTTGGAGGAATCAATGAACAATTGCCACTCACTTGGTTCATAGACGGCAGCTCCTAGCATTGGTATTAATTCATCAATATTGTTAAAATAAAGCACTGAACCTTCTTGTGAAAAGTATGGTATAAACTCTTTCTCATGATTTCTGTACCAGTAAAATGATGTCTCTGGAGAAAGTAAGTTTTCAGCCCAAAGTCTGGACCCCAAAATCTCTGAAGAATCGTTTGGAAGGCCCAAATCTCTCACCAAATCATTAAGCTCACCTTCAGTGAAAAGTTGTGATTCACCAAACTTTCAGGTTGAAAACAATCTCTATCATAAATTCTATTGACATTAGATTCAGAAACAGGTGAAACTGTATCAAGAGACACTGATGTAGTAGGTACAGGTACATCAGATTCATGAGCAACAAGTCTCATAGCAGATTGAAGGTTCAGATAAGAAATTTCCTTTTTATTTCAAGTGTTGTAGCTTTGCATGTTACAGGAGTAAAAATAACAGCAGACTTTTTCTTAACTTTAGTAAATTGTCTCAACTCTTCAACACAAACAGTGCAAACTTTGTGCGGAACCCATGATTTGTCTTGGCCCCCCAAAATATGTGTAATACACTTTTTTGATGAATTCTGTAATGTTTTGCCTTTGTTCATGCCTAACTTTTAAATTAGTAATTGTATCTTCATGAAATTTTGCATATTACAAGGCTTTTGTATGCAAAATATCAGATTTTTTTTATCAAGTTTTAAGATTACTTAAGTAATTTTTTCTCATGTCTTTTATCTTTTTGAATGTTTACTATCTAATATTCAAAGTAATTTTGATTTTAAAATTAAAAATACTTTTATGCATCAAACAACTTTCAAATTTCACATGTGAAATTTTTATAACCTCAAGATAATTATTAAATATTTTTTAGATACAAACTTTATATTTTATCTGTTATTTTCCCTATTGTATCTCTGTATGGGATGGGTCAATTTGACTGACCTCATAACCACCATAAAAAATTAGGAAATAAATATAAATTATGTTTTTTCATTCTAGAATGA
>NW_013665768.1:551368-553993 GCF_000517525.1 Limulus polyphemus
CTTCATAATTAGGCTGTATTTGGGTTTAAAAATATGAAATTTTAAGCTCACTAATGTCTTACCTTACTAGCATGAAAAGAAAGAGTTTGCTGCCTAACTACTTCAAAGAGGCTGAGAAAACCACTTAGGGGACATTCTGAGCTTTTGATTGGTTATACACATGTCATTTGGCAGAGTAGGTGTATGTAAAAATGTATTTTCAAAAATTGAAGAGGTGGGTGTAGCAAACTTGGTTGATTTAATAACTATATTAATATCTCAGAAAATAGAAAAGACAGAAGTTTCATATTGTTACGTATCTGCTTGTTTGTTTGTTTCTGGTAGAAATTCTTTCCGAGGATCTTCAGCGATACAAGTCCTTTCTTGATTAAACCAGTTTATTCTTCCTCAATACAAACTTTTAGTACACAGTAGTTCTACAATCAGTACATTTCTCATCACTTTAAACTTGCTATAATGCTATAAATCACAGTGATTCACAATCTCGATAACATTGCTCTCAACGAGTGCAAAACACGCACTTTACGGCTCACTAGCTCAAAACTAACAGAATCATAAATTACACAGAACTCAAAATAACTACTGCTCTCTCTTCATTTATCCCTGCTGGCTTATATACTAATGAAGAGAGTATCTTGAACATACTAGGACTTCCCCAATCATTCGAGAAACTCATCACGCATGCTACCAGTGCCAACGCACTAGCAAAGTCACGTGACTTCCACTGTCGTAATAATACTTTACATTCTAGCTTGTCATTATTGGTAATTTGAGTGTCTAATTCATAAGAAACTATAAATATTGTATTTGGACATCACAAAGATCTAATTTGAACCAATGCTGCATTCAACATACCACATGACACACAAAAATCGAGACTTAGGATTTCTTTTTTTAATATTTACTTTTAAATCAAGAAATTAACTAATGTAAAATAATAAAATTTGAATTATAATCTACAATTTGATAGTAAACGTATTGACATACATTCATAAAATAGTAGTTCAATAACATTTTGAATCAGAGTCAACAAACACGATGACATGGCCTTTGACTCATGATGATAGGGTTAACAGGAGTGATAGTTTAGCAAAATTTCTCTTTCTGTAGCTCAGTCTGTTGTAATTCAAATTACCATACGTTTTCAGTGGATATGCACAACTGGGCCAATACTTCACATTACAAATTTCAAGGCAATCCATTAAGAAATACATGAGATATAAAATACCAAATTTTGATTGAGTTTCTTCTCTTTTTTATTTC
Organism: Limulus polyphemus; assembly: GCF_000517525.1. Classification (NCBI taxonomy): domain Eukaryota; kingdom Metazoa; phylum Arthropoda; class Merostomata; order Xiphosura; family Limulidae; genus Limulus; species Limulus polyphemus. The sequence goes on from NW_013665768.1 coordinate 552,632, forward strand.
ATACATAACTTTTATCGATTTCTTTAAAATTTGGTACATTGATAGATCTTTACAATCTATAATTAGGTGTCAAATTTGGTCTAAATATAAGCTACATGTGTAAAGTTATTCAACAAAAACCACTTAAGTTTGACAAAATTTGTACACATACCTACACAAAAAGTCGTGTGAGCTATTAGTCTTAAATTTTTACTAGTTTCACCTAAGAGTAAAGGTGGACTGTTTTTAGTTTTTGTCATTCAGATTAAAGACAGCTTATTTAGAGCAGCAAATCTATAGGGTGAAAGCACGTGCAGATACATAAGTATTGGTTAGGCCAATCAAACTAGATTAGCAGTTTCTAGCCCAAGTTTTCAAAAGAATCATATGGGTGGATGGTTATTATTCATTGCCAACTTTTCAGCACAAATTTGCTAAATTTTATGAAATTCTCCTAATCAAAGAGTAGTTAGCATCACATGATATTAGCTTAAGCAATTAGTGTAAATACTTATCAGAATCTAAAAATATAAGTCTTTTGCCAAGTGTCAAATTAAAAGGCTTTTACTTATACTTCTTGATAGTATAAATATATACTATGTTGTTGTTGGACTTAGGATTCTTCTACAGTAGGTGTCTTTGACTTGTTGACAATAAATTCAATGATAAATGAATAACACACACTTCACTTGTTTTCAAAATAATATATATATATATATATTTGGAACAAGTTAAACATACGTACAACCAATTCTTCTCACTATAGAGATTACAGGCATATCATAAACACTATATATATATAGTTCTTTTCTTCTTATCAAAAGTACACTTATGCCTATTCAATTACTTTAAAATTTCAGTTGACAAGCCAAACCATCTTCTCTATTACCATCACACTAATATTGTGTGTGTGATTCACTTACAATTTTGGCATGTGTTACCGATAATAATTTGGTCTTCTTTCTTCTAAATATCCTCTGTTCCTTTTGTCAAAATGCACTCAGGCTTATTCAATTACTTTAGAACCATGCTTTGACAGAATATATTATTATTCTTATCTTCTTTTCTACTGTTAGTCTTACTCTAGCATATTAAATGTTGGCCTATGTTAATTGTTAGGCCTATCACTTCTACAGTAGTTAACTTCATGCTGAACTTTTCCTTGCCCATAACTTTACTCTTTTTTGCTATTGTCTGCCTGCTGTTTCAGCTTGCCTCATGCTATTTATATGTTTCTCACTTATTCATCTGTCAGTCTTATATAAATCTCTATATTCTCGACATCAATGTATTGCACGTGACATTCGATAGTCTCAACATCAATGACTTATAAACACAACTTCTTACAATCATCTGCTTTTAACTCTTATTATAACAAAACTA
>NW_013665768.1:554048-557721 GCF_000517525.1 Limulus polyphemus
ACCAAATGCATGCAGGTGATGACAAAAACCTGTTAATCTAGTTTCCATGGCATTACTATAAAGGAGGTTATTAACACAGTTTTAAAGGAAACATTACCACCATATATTTTAAAGAATCTGGTTGGTTTTGTAAAGTATAGGTCTGTTTTGAATAATATGGTTGCGATCCTAAAGCTAATGTTGGTTACTATCTAGTGTCACTTTCTTGCTGTGGTTTATTGGTGTGTATTGACAAGAAGTCATGATATTTAATCAAAAACACCTTCAGTGTGTAAAACAAAAGTGCAGCCAAGAAAGGATTGAGCACTTACAGGAATGAAATCAAAATTAGTAGCTACACTTATAGCATTGATAAGAATTTTATAGCAAATATTCATTCCTTAGTTAGCTAGGCCACGTATTTTGTTTTACCTACCATCATTCCCCAACTTGAAGTTTGGCCGCCAATTTTGATTTCGATCCTTTAAGTCACATGCTAAAATATTTTTTTGGCTGCACCTTTTTTTCTCACCCAAGGTGTTTTTGATTAGATAATATATGTCATCTACAACTACGTCAGAACCTTTCAGAACACTAACCCTATGTAAACCAAGAAATAGTGCTAAAAAACAAACCCTAACCACAAAGAGAACCCTAAATTTACTTTTTAACTCACTGACAGAACAGCACACAAATTCACCCTATAACTCCCAAATATAAAAAACAAAGTTACTTTATGTAACCCTCAAACAAATCCTGTCACCCATGATAACAACACCAAGTGTATCCTATCTTATCTATTAATGGAGCAAAAGAACCAAATTTGCAATATCACCCACTGAACAGATCACCAGGCATATCCTTTGTCTGTTAACAGGACCAGTCTTAGTACCTAATTTCAAACCAACTTGTGTTGCTCAGTAACAAATCACCAAGCTCATATACTATCCACTAACAAAACAGAAAATCAGACTTAGTCTAACAAAATAAACTGTCAGACTTAACTTCTGTCACAAACCTAAATAACAGTACACTATATTTACCCTGTAATCCATTAGTGGGCCTACGAGTATAAACTCCCATTACTAAACATGCTCATCTGATATGGTTGCCAAATGGGCCAATCACTCAGAGTAAAATTCTTGGTTTACAAAGATACTGGCCAACCCCACATTAGGTGGGATTAAGGCCATATTGACAAAAAAAAAGCCATTGGCAGAAAGCTAGACTTACCCGGTGTCACCCACTAAAAGTACTGGTTCACCAAACTGGAGTGCTTGACCAACTAGCACAGCAAGCCTCCGTATGTTGTAAGTCCACACCAAATGTTGAAAACTTTCAGGAAGTTTACATTCAGTAACATCATTTAAAAGACTTTGTGTTGTGGAAGAAGAATTTTGGCCTTTAGTGAAGAGTTTCACAGGGTCTACTTTTCGCTTGATATGCTTTTCTAATACCCCCTGAATGATCTTGGCCTCTTCAGGACGACGAACACGACCAGCTAACAACATGTAACCTAGTAAATGGTAAATATTTTTAAAGAACGAAAATGTCAAAAAACTGCCTTGAAAATTGCAGGTTCAAAATCTACAAAAAATCACTAAAATATACATAAAATTTCAAATATCATTTTCAAACTTAAAAAATAAAAAGTTAGCACCATTTTGCAAAATTACTACCACCATTAAAGCAACTTATTAAGTAACTTAGTTTCATTTAACTTATAAAATTGTTACAACCTCTGTAATTCTTGCTTAAAAAATTTTGAGTTTAATACTACTTCAAACTTTTAACATAAGTTTAGAGCCATCTTTAAGCTTACAAAATGCTTAGTGATTCAATCACATCAAACAAAAAGTTTAATAACCCCTTCAAATTCACAAAATAAAAGATTCAATACTACTTTCAGGATTACTGTCAAACACTAAATGAAGTATACAGGTTACTAAAACAATAATTTCTACAGTAATAAATAATGTTTTAACATTTTTATTAGCAGCCAATTTTTTCCTTAAAAATTTACATAAAAAATTAGTTTTTACAAAAGTGGTGGGTTAGTTGTTCATAATTTTTGACATTTTCATGAATGTACAAAACAAACACTTTTCCTTGACACTCCACAAAAGTATCTTACTATAATGGATGTAGTGTGTATGTTAGTATTCTATGTATGTAACCAAAAATCCATACAAAATTTCACACTTTGGATATTCAAGATTCACACAACTTTATTATAATAGAACACAATTTTAAATAAAAGTACTCTCCTCAAAGGAAGAACACGACTCTCATTAAAAATGTACGTGAGGGTTTGATTATTTCTCTATTGATGTAATTTTTAAATGTAGTACCACTTTTATTATATAAAAATATTACAGTTTAGCTCTTTCAGCACAAGCTCAGTCCCTGGGACCAACCTCATAACCATTTTGTGCTTGTTATAGTTTAAGCCATAACTTTTAAATTAGTAAGCGAATGTTAATGAAATTTGGCAGTTTATCAGTAAATATTACAATGCTTTCATATGCAAAATATCATTTTTTTTTTATTAAGTCTTAGGATTTGTAAGGTAAATGTTTTTCAAATTTCACATGCAAAATCTTTATAATGTTCAGATAGTTATCAAACATTTCTTAAGAAAAAACTTTATATTTTATCTGTTATTTTCAGTAATTAATCTTTGTATGGGTTCTGTAGATTTGACCATCTCACAACCACCATAAAAAATTAGGAAATAAATATAAATTATGCTTCTTTTATTCTAGAATGAACAGAAATTATAACACAAAAACATAAATGTTTAGATTAAATAGGTTAAATCTCATAACATTATACATCTATATATATTTATTATTTTTTATTATATTGACCTTTCAGCCATGCCTGGCTAACAATACTGAAATTACAATGACGTGACTCTCATGCACACGTTACCATATCAAATAACATAAAACTGACCTTTGGTCTGTGCAAAGTAACTTTGTCTTGGCTGTGTTTTAGTAGACTAGTATTTTGTAAAATACAGTGAAATTTCAATTATTATACATTATATATGTATATCAATTATGGCTCTTTTGAAATAAGTTCTTAAATTTATTTTTCTTAAAATATAGAACAGTAACTAAAGAAGTAAAGCAAACAATTATCTCTTCTAGTTACAACCTTTGTACTCAGTTGCTAAGCCTTTAAAAAAATTGCATGTGGAGGATATGAAACAAAAATAGTGTTTTTAGGTTTTATATATACATCTGAATAACTAAAAAATTATAAATTACTACATTAATACCATAGAATTCCACTACAATTTATCAAGCTTAGTAACTAAGATGTATTTTAGTCTAAAAGAATATTAAATTTCAAGCATACTAAAGACACACCCTACCTCATTGAAATATTGGTTCAAAAGAAAGGAATGGCACCAAGTCCATTAAAAGGGATGAGAAAGCCACTAGTGGGACATTCTGAATTTCTGATTGGTTATTCATGTTATATATAGTAGTAAGTGTATATAAGTGAATGTTTCCAAAAATGAAAGAGATGGGAGGGGTGCCACTGTATTTGATTTATTACATGAGCAATATCTTAGCAAATTGAAAAGATAAGAGGCTCATATTTTATATTCTAGCTTGTCAATATCGGTTTTTTGTACAAAACTATAGACTTAGTATTTTGACTTCACAAACATCTAATATGA
>NW_013665768.1:558203-571904 GCF_000517525.1 Limulus polyphemus
AATATCGGTTTTTTGTACAAAACTATAGACTTAGTATTTTGACTTCACAAACATCTAATATGAACCAGTGCTGCATTTAACATACCATGTGACACACAAGAATCGACGTTTAACTGTGTTTGTTTAATATTTGCTTTTAAATTAAGAAATTGAGTAATATATAGTACTAAAATTTGAATTATAATCTACAGTTTGATTCCAAACTGATTGACATAAATTCAAGAAATAGCGGTTCAATAAAATTATGAATGTGAGTCAACAAACAAGATGACATAGCCTTTCACCTGTGACCCATCTCGAAAAGGTTAATACTAGAATTAGTAATTACTAGCACAAACAGCTGTTTAGGCAGCATTTCTCCTGGTATACATAAGCTAGTATTTTAGAACAAGTATTACTGGACATTAATCATTATAAACAAAAGTACTGTGAAACTTAATAAAGGAGAGTTTAAAGCCCATAAAATCTCCAGAAGTGTACATTTAGTACATGAATGAAAATGGTAAAAATTGGGAACAACTCCCTAACACTGAACACATTTTTCTATAAATTTATATCAAACACTTCTATTACTCTCTTACAGTTTCTAAAAGTGAGGAAAAAAACAACAACAGAATATTTACCCTCATCAGCAATATGTTGATCCCAGTCATAAAATTTAGTGGTTGGGGAGCTAGCAAGGCGGTATCTTTCACCCCATCTAAATAGATCTCTTAGAGTACCATACCCCTGTTTTCCAGCAAAAACACCACTTTCTCTACGTCGCATCTAACAATTTGAAAAGAAAAAAAAGTAAAAATTACATGGTTCAAAGATTTTTAATCTCATAAAATCTAGTACTCAAACTATTTACAATGAATGTGCTATAAATAAGTAGAAGTAGAAAGTTAGTGGAAGTATTAAACATCATTATCATTTGTAATTCAGTAATTTTCAAAGTGAATAGCTTATTTCTTTCTTTTTTTTATAAACTACTCAGTGTCAATAATTGTTTGACTTCACTAAACCATTCCATAAGGTTTATTTCTACTTCACATTATTTTATGAAATAATGATGCAAAATCCAACAAATCTATGACAGAAAGACTTATAGATAGCCTTTTGTGATGGGAAATTTAAGTCTTGCATCTTTAAAAATTAATAATAATAATAATAATAATTCAGAGATTAAAAACAGTAGAGTGCAGAGAAAAAGCTAACAAATGAACTAGTAAAAGATAAAAAAAATTCTCTTTTATTAAAAATTTCTCAGATGTTCATAGCTTAGTACAATAATTAATCATTTTAAACTCAATTGAAAATTTTTAATTTCCCATTAATCTTCAAACAAATAAATAGTATCCTTAAGATACTTGAAATTTTTAAGCACATACAAAAAATGCATCACAAAGATGAGTGTGTACACAGATGACACTATACCTGCAAATCATGCATTACAGCAACCAGTTTCTTGCAATATGACAAAGGGAGATCACATCGTTGATGCAAGATAGTCTCTAGTTCTGGTTGAGGGATTTCAGTGAAATGAAGCTCAATGAAACGATTACGGAAAGCTCGGGAAAGAACCTAAGATTAAAACAAACTTGTTTATATGTTATTCACAATTAGACAGTGGTGAATTAGAAAATCTAAAATTATACAGTTTAACTGATACTGAAGTATATTATGAATATAGTAGTTCAGAGTTTTGTGTTATTTTACGATGTGGTAATCAAACTGTCAGAATTTAAAAATCTGTTCTTTGCCAATTGTATTGAATTTGACAAGTATTCTTGATTCTCTTACTTCTGGTAGCAGCATCCATAGTGCCAGTCACTCTTTTCTTGTTTCTTACCAGCACTGTCTTTGTAAATGGCTCCAGCTGGTTTATGTTGAGGTTTCTGCAATGTGCCCCGAACATAACACACATAACATCTCTTCTCCCTTCTGTCTAGTAACCTCCTGTCACCTTTGGTAAACTCCTGCTTCTGGTCAGCCATTACTGGTTTCAAGTTTAACTGGACATTTTTGGACTTGCCAGTTATACTACCTCCATGAGCTTCCATATACTGTTCTACCAGCTTGATCATCTTGTCTACATCTTTTGGTGCTCTTTCCTTTAAGAACAGTGACATGTCAGTTGAACACGTGGTCATGAACTGTTCACATACTAATAGGTCTGCCAGCCCCTCAAAACTATTTTCACACATGGCCATGTTAGTCCACCTGGTGAAATATTGCCATAGATGTGCCACAAACTGAAATACATTTTCTCCAGTGTCTGTTTAACTCCTCTAAACTTCCAATGAAAACCTTCTTCGGCAAGTTCATATCATTTCAGTACAGCTACTTTTAATTTATCATAATCCATGGCATCTTCTGACATCATGCCTGCATATACTTGTAGGCCTTTTTACTGTGACAAGTGGGCTGAGATAGACTGCCCAGTCACCTTCGTCCCAGTTCTGACTTTGGGCGAATCTTTCATATCTCTCCAGGAAAGCATCCATGTCAACTTTATGTTCATCAAATTTGGGCAGCTTGGGTCAGCTAGCCCTGACTCCATTGTCATTCTTGGGTCCTTCTTTTGGTTGGGTGAGTTTTGCTATCTTAATTTGTGTTCTTATTCTCTCTATTTCTAGTCTCTCCTCTCTCTCTTTTTCTTCAATTTGTATTATCATTCACTCTATTTCTAGTCTCTCCTCCCTTTTTCTTCTTTCAGACTTTCTCTTTCTCAATGTGTCTCTTCTGTTGCCATTCTTTTCTTTTCAGTTCTTGTTGTTGTTTAACAAACTCTCTTAGGTCACTGTCTTTTAACCAAAAGTTGAGATCCCTTTTCTACCAATTTATCAAAATCTGTTGACATGGTTATACAGCATAATTTTAATCTTCAATATTTTCGTTACTACCACAATTGTGTGTATATAGGTGGGCCGCAACAACAATGAATTACTAACAAAACTTCTATAATAATCTGTTTTTAACTCTTATTATAACAAAAACTAAACAATAATAAAACATTCACTAAATTAATACTATCTGAATGAAAGTCTCTTATATCATGACACAAACAAAGCAAAACTGTAAATTTTTCATAATTAAAACTGTTATTTTGAAATGAAAATGAGGAAAATGGTGCAATAGAAAGAAAAAAAACATGAAGCATTTTAGATTTTACACTTTAATAAAATGTACACACCTTTACTTATTAATAAAAATTTCAATATAAATCATAATGTCTTATTGAGGTTGGAATATTCATCATCTGATGTGCTTTTCCTTGCTCCTTACTGGATTACTGAATAAGAGAAATTTAGGAAGAAAGAAGAATTTGTTCTCTTTGTTCCTATGTACATCTTTAGATAATTTTACTTGCTACTTACAGGAATTCTTAATGAGAAAAGATGAACCTGACTTTCTTATATCTTTAGATATTTTACTTGGCTGTTGAAAGATAATTTACCTGTCACTTATACAATTCATGTGATTTTCACATTAACATACATTCCCTCACTAATCTGAACAAACAGTTTCAATAACAGAATAATGATATTTCATAAAACAAATTTTAAAATGTATCAAATGCAATAAAAGCAAAATTTAACTCAAAAACTGTATTTCATTCAATACACATTTTACTCCTAAAACTTTATCCAATTCACATTACTGTAAACTTTAATTCTTGAAACATTAACAAAATAAAATTTACCTTAGTATCAACATGGCCTTAATATTCAGTTTTGATACAAAAAGCATTATCTATTAGCACAGGTTCAAATACGATTTTTTATAGGAACTTTTATGTATTTATTGAGTTAGATGACTATATAACTAGAGATATGTCAAAAATTTGGTGTATTTTAGGAAACTTAAAAGATTAAAAAGTAAGTCAGTATCAAACAAGAAATATGTATTGAATTTGTTTCACACAGAAAATTTCCCTAATATTCACCTTCCTTCCTCCATAATGACCTGGTGGATTCTGAGTAGCAAATAGCATGAAGCGGGGATGAGCTCTGACAATTTGCTGAGTCTCTGGGATAAACAATTCTCTGTTATCATCAAGTACCTACAAATAAAATAAAAAGTTGTTATTCTACTTTAAACAAATATTTTTTACAACATTAGCAGACATTAGAAGTGATCAGAAATTATATACATCTACAGTTTCTCTCTTGAAAAAACACACTTAATCTTCAAACTTTCAGCTAATTTTTAAAACAGATATTACTGTTAACTTACAATCTCAAGAGCAATATTTTTACTCAGATATAAAAATGTATGAACACAAACTATGGAGATTAAAATATAAAAACAAATGCCTTCAGCAAGTTGTTTATAAAATTCTAAAAAAGAAGTCATCAAAACATTGATACACAAAGAACTGATATGATCATGATTTTCCATCAAAGAATACAAGCATACAGAACAAAATGAAATAACACCATATAATACATATTTCCAAAAACCAGTAGTAAAGGAAAGGTAGGGAAGCATATGTACCTATACATTAACACGTATTCAATGTACAAAACAAAGCATTTTATATTATTTAAGAACAAAAAAGCATAAAATAGATGGCAGAATCCACTCACCATCCCAAGGAAAAAGGAATTCTTCACAAGTGGAATGCCTTGTGCTACAATGTTTTTAATTATCTGTTTAACCACTCAAAACGTAACAAAACTGGTGTACATAAGTTGTATTGTGCTGTTTTTTAATTCCACATTGTATGTTCATAATCAAAATTGTTGGAGCAATAAGTGAGCCAAACATCAGGGGAAAACAGATACTGACATCATCTGTGGAAAATTTACTAAAACCACCTGCACATAGTATTTGAAATTTACTGTTATCAATGCTTAAAAGAGCCAATCAATTTTAAAATAGCATGAGTAATGGAGCCCTCAAGTATATATTTTAAATATAGTCCTTGGAAGATTTTTATCTTCTGCAAACTGATAATGGGTAAAAAATATAAAAAGTAACAAAATGAGCTATTGCTTTAATAACCCATGAAAAAGATTTACAATATTTAATGAATTTAAGTCTTAAAAAACTATGGTGCTATAAAGAAAAATTAAAGAATAGATTAAACAACTGTAAAGTTTTTTAATATTTGTATTTTAAGAGGATGATGTTTTGAGCTAGTGCTCTTCGGTAGATCATATACCTTACAACAATCACGATCTGTACAATCTGACAAAGAGTGCTAGCTCAAAATGTTATCCTCTTAAAATAAAAAAATTGGCGATTGTTTAACCTATTCTTTAATTTCAATATCTTTGTTGCCTATGAGGTTAATTATATGTTTCTTGGTATAAAGAAAAATGTCTTGTATACATTCATCTTTATAATAACCTATCATATACATTTTGTGCCTGACAACTTACTCGATTTAAAGCCTCCAACACTTCAGTAGGAGCTAAATTCAGTTCATCTAAAATTATCCAGTGACCTTGCTTCATGGCTTCCACTAAAGCACCTGAAATAAGAATTTTTCATATGGTAATTTCTTTTATTCTCCTTGTTGTTTAACATTATACACCAAGTTTTTTTTATAGCATACATTTAAAAAATATTACAGTCAGTAATATTTATCTTGTTCATCAAATAAATATTTAAACATATGTAAAATTAATCAATAAAAGCTAACATACAAACTTAATATCCAGGACATATTAAAAAAAACAAGTAATGATTTTTTTATCATCAGTGTTTTAAAGCAAGTTTTACCAATACACTTAAAATTTTACATTGACCACAATATTTTAACACAAAAAAAACAAAAAACGTACACTTAAAATTATTAAAAAAAAAGTTGTCCAGGTGGAAACCATATCATATCACAGAAAACTTCTACCACTTAATAATGTTAAAAATAGCTACTAAGCTTTTTTTTTGCATACAATACCTTCTTTAAATACAAGTTTTCCATTTGCATCAGAACTGTAAGTTCCCACATATTCTTGAAGATCAGTGTGTTCATGGTTATTAACACGAATACAATGATTTCCAGTTGCATGAGCAAGCCAGGTAATTAAGCTAGTTTTACCAACTGATGTTTCTCCTTGTAATAAGACTGGATGTCGTCTGAAATTACCACAAAACAAAAACAAAGTTATTTACAGCTATTTATTTATTTGCTCATTTTTATTATAATATTCTTCACTGTTGAGGTTATCTAACTTGAATATTGATAAGTCACACATTTTACATGGCTACTTTTACTACTTTCTGCTGTAATACTTCAAACTATTCTGCCATTCACTGTGACATATACACTTAGGCTATTGTGGTGTGATGTAATTAATCCATTGATAAACCTTACATAATAAAATATTGGGAGTACGTTTTTTTTAACCTAGCCCATTAGTCATATTCATTAGCAATTGAAAATGTCTACTATCAATTTACAATAATCATTAGAAAATGCAAAAACATTTCCAGTACAGTAAATTTCACTTCCTATAATAAAGTTGGCTCTCTCTCTGTCTAACGAAACAAAATGAAATAATCAACTCTCACTAGCAAACCCAAGAGTAGTGAAGCACAGTGATAACAATCGCACCACTGACAAAATGAAACAAACATATATCACTATAAAACTGTAAATTTATAACCTCAGTTAGCATGAGGTAGTTTTATAAAATATAAGCATTGTATATTTTATATAAAAATAAGCTTAAACACAAATACAACATGCACACTTAAAATGATAAGCTACACCTAAACTATAAAAACGTCAATTTTCAATTCCTTGTATAAAATAAAAAGAGAAGATGAACTTTTATTACATAATAATTTTTTTTATATTTTCCAATTTCTGTAGACCATAACTTTCACATCACACAATGATATACCTCTTATTCCTACTTGTATATTTCACATAAAAATAATTCATGCTTAGCATACATATACACATTAAATGCACAAAACATAGTGCCTTATATTTAAGAACAAAACAGCTTAAGATAGATGGTACAATCCACTCAATAACCCAAGAAAAATAAACGTAATAAAAATGTATTTAACTTGTTCATTTCTTTAGATTATATACTTTTCTTTAGTCTTTCCAAATGCATATGTAAAAAAAAAAAGAACCAATCAATTAAAATTGCATGTGAAGCATATACAGTTATATACACACATTTGATTTTATGATGTTACAACTGCAGTTGAAGAAAATAAAAAAAGAAGTTTTTACCAAACATTTTATTATCAAAAATTGTATTTCAGTCTTCTACTGATTGCTTCTCTGCAAATCATCAGATTCTGCTCGACTATAAAGTTGATAAATTAAACTCAAATGCTCTAATGCCTGCATCAGTCACACCCAAGGTTATCTTCCTTGCACAAGTCAGATTGTTACATTCTATGACACATCCATATCTATTAGATATACAACCTAATAAGTCAAAACTTTTAAAACCTAAGATATCTCCTTCATCAATAAAAAGATTTACTATATAAACATATACATACCTAGCTGCTACTACTCTTGCTAAATCTTTAAGATTACGCCTAACAGTTGGAGTTAAAATGTAATTTTCCAAAACAAAGGGATCATTGGGTCCTCGAAGAATCCAGTATCCCTCAAAACAAAGATGTGTATCACCAGGGGGTGGTGGAAGCCGCTGTTTGAAATGAGATTCTAGTTTCTGCTTGCCCAAAATATATTCGGATACAAGTTTCTCAACAGAAGAATGAGAAATTTGATCAACTTGAGTCAAGAAACTCATACAAAAAGCCTATAAAAACACATAAAACTTTTGAAAATTCAGATTTATAATTTGTAGTTTCTTAAACTGTAAGAAGTTTTCTGTTATTTACAAGATTGGTCAAATAATTTTATGAAGTTAAATTTTTAGTAACTGGAAGGATAGTAACTTTCTTGCCATTAAATAAAACCTTCAAAATTAAAAAAAGCATGTAACAGAAAAATTATCTTCTAACTTAATAGTTACAAAATAATTCCTTATATATGCCCTTATGGTTATATTTCTAAAATAAACACATTATTAATATTCTAAATAAGTAAGATAGCTTTTATTGTCTTTACCAACTACTACATGAATAGAAGACAACTAAATGACTTTTTTAATCTCTAAGATAATCTTTTCAATATAACTTAAGTCCTTCAACAACTTTAAGTTTAACATTAATTTCCAAATATACAGTTTCTCTTTTCTGTGTAAGTATGATTACAATACAGAGACCAAACTAAAATCATTACCCGTAATAATAATACTCTGGAACTATCATATGGATACATTAAGTTCAATATATTATTAATTCTGAACACATAAAAAAAGTCTGCTTCATTTTCCACATTCAAGATTGTTTGTAAAACAAACATATTCACTTTTTTTAGAGCAATAACTGAGTTTACAATACATATGGATGCAATTTATTGTGTATTATTTCACTATCTTAAAAAATTAAAACTTAATGAATGAAGCTCAAATTATTACTTAACAAACACAGTTATTACTGGCAATATGTAACCTTTTTTAATTGATTCTATGTGTCAAGTGAGTTAATTAATCTTAAGTGTAAAGAAAGTATTTTATTTTATAAGGTTGTATCAAAACAATATGATAAATATATGTGTGTGTGTTTGCTTTTACAAAAAATTCTAATTTCGAAAATTTTTTATTACTAAATTTTATAAAAACACATAGTAAAGTATTACCTCATACAAAGATCGAGATACACTCAGAAATGGATTGGCTGATGCATAACTCAAGGCTCGACAGAGAGTCCTCAAACTAATGAAAAAAAAAAGCTTCATATATCAACTACCAATTTCAATTCCTCATAGTAAAAATTAATGACAATTATATGCTTAAATATCACTTAAGAAGCCTACATATAAGGTAAATCATAAAACAATATGCAAAAAAATAGCAGCTGAATTTACAAATTCAGAGGGAACTAAGATTTGCCATGAATAACAGCATATTCAATTAAAAGCTAATAAGCTATTAATATGTAAAAACATTCTTCTGAATATATAAAATAAAATAAAAATGCTGCAAAGAGGTTAGAACTCTGAAAAACAAAATTAACTCGGGTATAAATTCCAAATGATCCTAATGCTAAACTTAAGGTTTCAATGATAAAAGCTGGTGAAGTATTGAAAACTAATATGCCTATTAATGGCTGGAGATGGCTTGAATGGGTAATGAAAAAAAACTTTAATATAAGTTTAACAGCAAATGTACAACGTTTCGACAAGGTTTTGTCATCATCAGGTACCTTTTTTTTTCATTACCCATTCAAGCCGTCTCCAGCAATTATTAGTCTCAAAGTGGGTTCCTTGTCATCGAATTTTAATATGCATATCATTTCTGACAACAATCACTATAGACTGTAGATGTTTATGTGTTTTCTAATATCACGATTAAATTGTCCATTACAAGTATCCAATCAGAGGTGTGTAAAAATAGTATTTCATGTCTATCTTTTGCCTTCTACAAAGCAGGCAGCCCAGGAGGCCTTTGGTTCAATATCAGAACTTATTAGCTGGGTTGAAAGGAGAGAGACAAACGTTTACCTGAAATATTGTTTATATATATGCAATACAGTAATTTTAAATTAACAGTTTGAATGCTGAAAGCCAGAGAAGCACTGAAAACCAATAAGCCTAATATAGATGATAAAAATCATATCATTACTTCTGTGGCTAAGCATGCTCAGTAAAGAATTAGGCCTAACTTCTGTGACTTATGTTTAGTACTGAGTAAAGTCTTATTGTTGTGATTATACAAGTTCAGTAAAAAGTCTAAATGGTATGATTATGCATCTTCAATATAGAGTTAAATGTCTAAAAACTTTCATTACAAAGTAAATTTTTTAAAAGACTTGAGTCTCACTGATGTGATAAGCTATTCTGTAAATTAAAATATTCAGTTCAGTTTGATATTAACAAAGTTAATGTCTTTGAATTTTTCTGTGTTAATAAGATACCGATTAAAACAATATATTTATCTAATTTACATTGTATATCATGATATACACTCTACCTGTAGTGAGGGTGATGACCTGTGCCATCAGTCAGGTGCTGAAGGGCTTTACCTTTGATGTGTAAATAAAACTGTACAACACCCTCAATCATCTGTGATGTTAATGTCAAACTTTGGAGATAACTTTCTATCAGAATACGCAAGTCAGATTTATCCTCCAGTTCCTCCATGTAGAATTCAGTAAATCTGTTTCCAATACAAGAAAACTTAAGTAAACATTAACAGTAAGAAAAATCGCAATGGTACTAAAAATAAACTTTTCATGATCTTTATTAATAAAAAATACTGAGACTGTATTATTTGTCAGATTTCTGAAAAAAGGGTTTAATGTAGATAAATATTCAGAAAGCTTCTCTTATAAAAGAAATATTTTTTTTTTGCTTTTGGAATTACTCTTTTTAATGATAGGTAATTTTATTAGACATTTACATTCAGCTTGGTTCTATAAATTTCATTTATGAAATACTTTTATTTTGCTCAAATTAACTTAATACTTTCAAATTAAAGCTGCAAAACATCACTCCAAAGATAAAAAAAAAAAAGATGGCAGGAATCAATAATAAAAAGAAATTTTCAGTAACCTGTTTCTGACACCAGGTGGCAGATCCTTTTTCCCTACATCAGTAGCAGGGTTCATGCAGGCAAACAGTCGAAAATCAGGATGTCTCTTCAGTAGTTGGTTGTCACTGAAATAAAAAAAAGACTAGCACTTAAAATAATTTTTCCTTCACAATGTACAATTTTTTCTATACAAACTACTGGTAGTTTATCCATATAAATTAAACCAAATTAATGAAAAATAGCAATATTCAGTGTTGCTAGTTTACTAAAGCTAGAAAGTTTGAGTCAACATGCATTTGGCATCTGATAAAAATAGTCTACTTAAACAACTGAATTGAGGTTGCAAAACATTAAATAGAGGAGCTTTAACTATCACATTATTAACTTTCACAGATCAAAACATAAGATAATTATCTGTACAGTGTTTACTTCATTTTTCCAAATAGTAGTGTAATGAAGCTTAAAAAATTACCTGTATCATCAATCATACATTTGAGTCAACTGATAGTTTGAAACACAAAATAATCTGAAGTTATATATACTACACAATCTAAACAATTAATTAAATCTATTTTATTCTATTTGTATTTGCTCATATATTTTTTTATTTCAGTCTAATTACACATTATTTTACTTCATCATTCTTATCAAATTACTCAATATCATACATATTTACATGTATTAGAAAAATTATGGAACAGCATACCATGAGAAAAAGACTTACATTCTGAAGCTGCAGCTCTAATTCATTTGGGTTTGAACACATATTAGGAGTTAATCATAGGTAAAGCTGTTTAACTAACACTTGCTACAAACTGTTGGAACACATATATTGAAACAGACCAGAATTTCTCTTGCAATGAAATTTTAGGGGTATTTCAACTTCAGTCCTCCAGGTAGCATTCCAAAACATCCCAAGGTATTTCAATGTCAGGGGTAAGGATTGACCATAGCAACTTCTAGACATCATTTTCCTTAAGTTACTGCTTAATATGGCATGATAAATAATTATACTGAAGCTGGTTCCATCCTTCCTGATTGAATTCCATCAGTGCATGCAATTCAACATTGTCCAGAATATCAAATACAAAAAACATTAATGATACCCTTAAATATTACCCACATTCAATAAAACAAAAATAGATCAACACCACAATTTTGTTCCATCAATCTTCATGGTTCCAATTAAAATTACACCTTCACTATTCACATCCAAAGTATTCTCAAAGTTGTTTTCAAACCCAGACCAAATGTCCAAAGTCCAAAATGAGTAGAAGGATTCATCATGCCCAATGATCTTTTGCCATTCTTTTTCAACCCAATTTGAATGCTCAAAGCACCAAGTTTTGCACTTATGGCTGTGACAAGTGGCTCATAAAATGCAGATCATTTGTGAAATCAGTGTACACTGTAAACATATTTATAAACACACTTTTAAACTCACCCTCTTTCCAAGAGAAGCATGCTTTCACTGTTACCATCTAAAATTCCTCCCAGACATTCCTCTAGAGTTTCAGCTTCTGCAAGGTTAATTTCATCTAACAGTATCCACTCTCCATTTTTCATGGCTTTCACCAGACTTCCCTTGAAAAAGAATAATGCAAGCAGACATTAGTTAACTCAGTCCAAATGGACTCAAAATAAGTAACTTAGGAACTGTTTGAAGTTTTACTTTATATTTATTCACTTCTTCACAAAATACAATACTATCATTCAACAGTTTTAATGAAGTAATGTTATATTCTGCACCATTTCTTAGTAAAAATGCTAATATGTAATATATTTTACTATATTTCACAGGAAGATCTTGGAGAACTTTTATTTTTTAAGGAATATAAAAATAGCAATTAATCTAACAACAAAAACAAATTTGCACAAATTCTGCAGCAATACCATTTTTATAAAATAGATGATAACTTTTACAAATCTCTTAAGATTTCTAAAGACAACTTGTTTAATTTATGATTGGATACTCAATAATGAAGCATCATAAAGACAGCACTGTGTTATTAGGTATGTCATAATTAGTGATCTGGTATGCTAAAAATTGAAAGGTTTAGCCATAAACAGTTTAAATTAAACAGAAAAAGAATGTAATAATAAAAGTTCGTTTTTGGTACCTCTATGAAGTTAAAAGCTAAGGCATTTTCTGCTTGCTTCACTTGTACTTTATACTGATGTATCTTTTGCCCAAGTTTCAACCATTTTTCTTTTGTATTTTGTGTTTCTTCTGTGGGTTCTTGTGAAAGAAAACAGTAAAGATTTGAAATATGAAAACAACTTTCTGAGAGATAATGCATTTGTTTGACACATTATGTATCAGAATAATAGATTTGAGTTCACAAATGAAAAGTTTGATAAATACTATGAACTTTCATATTTCAAAACCAACCTTATAATTACTCTAAAACAAACATTTGATGGATATTCTCATATAAAAACATCTACCATAGGCACTTTAAATAAAGTAATAATTATTAAAACTAATATTTCTAGTTTACATTATGTTCAACATAATTTCATGTCTAGACATGGAACAACCTTTAATGAACAATGTACTTTTCTAAATAAATCTTACGTAAATAGTGCAGTTTTCTACAAAAGTCTTTCATAATTTTTAATTTTTAGTAAATAATTTTCCTATACAATTTGTTCTTAAATAATGCATTTCTCTATACAACTTTAAAATAAAGAATTTTTTTGCACAATTCTTGAGAAAGCAATGCATTACTGTGCTTGAAAAAAATCTTGTATTCATTGCAGTTTCTATAGAATTTTTCACTAAACAATGCATTTTTCTATACAATTTTCTGATAAACAATGCATTTTTCTATACAATTTTCTGATAAACAATCTATATAAATAAAATAAGAGTTTTGTCTGTACATTGCTTAGAATCGTGTACTTTTTGCATATCTTCACGTTTCATACACCAGAGAAGCCGAAACAAGCTTTATCTCAATTTGTCTGTCTGTCTGTCGGTAACGCTCGCGGACATGTTTTTGTTCGCTTTTCACGGGAAAACGAGTGCACCGTTTTCTATGAAACTTTTTCTTTGTTTTATAGATGTGTAAGAAGGTTATAGGCTACTTGAAACTGTCATACGCCTTTTTGAAAAAAATGGTCGCCGCTC
>NW_013665768.1:572904-585027 GCF_000517525.1 Limulus polyphemus
AAGGCTGATAAGTACAAGTAATTTGTTTGTTAATTGTTAAATTAATGTATCATTTATACACACAACCCGTATGAAGGACGGGTACACAGCTAGTGCACTATAAGACAGTTAATAATGCTCTTTATAACACAAAACTTTAATAACTTAATAATTAACTTTTCTACATAATTCTAGTGTTAACCATGCATTTTCTACTTAATTCTTTAGTAAACAATGTACTACAATTCTTTTGTAAATACTGCATTTATATTAAGCATTTACAACAAAATTCTTGAGTAAACAATGCACCTTCTCTAAAGATAATAAAAATCAGTTCTTACACAACAATTAACTTTAGCTTTGCTCCTTATATACAAGATGCGCATATCAAAAGTAATCAAAAAATAAAATTAGCTAAAAATATAAAGTTGTACATTACATAGGAAAGTATTTTATTGTTTATAAAAACTGATTAGTTTCAAAATCAAGTAACTTACTTTCTGAAAAACGATTCAAGGCCTTCTTCAGCGTATGTGACATTAAGTTAAACAAATCTTCCCAACGTCTCTTCACAAAGCAATTCTATTGGCAAAACATAAGTATCACAGCAATACGACATTGAAAAAATAACAGAATTAAAGTTAATTACACTGAAACATTTAATTATAAATAAAGCAAAATTTGTATCTCCTACTTTGGTGCATTAGTTTCATGTAAACCCTTATATAATAAATAAATTCTTTATTAAAAAACATCATCTGATAGGTCAGCATTAACAATAAGTAAATGTATTATAACACACATATAGTAAGTTTTGCACAAGATGTAAAAAATTACCAGTAGCTGATCTTTAGATACCAAAGGGCTATTTTAAACTTAAACTTTACAATGTTTTCAACCAATTTTTCTTCTTTATTATTAATTAACTTTTGACTTACAACAAACATAATTGCAGTAAATATGCACTCACCATAATGTGAGCAAGAAACTTGGCATTTTGTTTACGAGAAAATGTTTCACAGAAAAGTTCTTCATACTCATCTCTTAAAGGTGCTAATAATAACTTTATTTCCACTGGTTTATAGCTGTAAAATATACATAAAAAAATTATGTACTTCTATAAAAATATACATACATACATATATATGGTAAATTGTTTTAATGCTTCTTTAAAGTTCATAAAAAAAAGCTTTAACTCTTTACTTATAAAATTCTTAAATGATGCCTACTGGTAGAGAAAAGGTTGATTAAGACTTTAAATTATCTTTTATCTGAATTACAGACATGTAAAATTACCTATTAATTAACTAATTAAATCCTCCAAGATCACAACTAGTATTACAAATGTTTAGTAAACTACTTGTATAAATAGTTTTCTTATTTATGCACATAAGGAGGATTTAATAGATCTACATATGGAACAATAACAAAAATCAGTTTTTAATTCAGAAGGTGCCCTGTGTCTTACCCGCCTAGTAGATCAATGCTGTCACTCTGCTGACTCATATTAATTACAGTCAGGTTATGACCTGAAAAAAAAAATTGTGTGCATGTGTATATATCATTTGGAAATACAAGTTAATGTTTCATTATCTAATGAATAATATAAATAAATAAACCAACTGAAATCTTTCTAGTATTTGGTGAATTAATTTACCTCTAACACCTCTCAGCTGTACTGATTCTTTATAATTTTGTCTTCTTTCTCTTTCAATTATTCTTACAAAAATTCTGATTGAAAGCTTTCATAAAACTCTACAGGATGCATAGATGATTTAGATGAAGATTCTACGTTAAAAAGAGTGTGACTTGGTTACAATTAAAACAAATTTCATTTACTCAGGAAGAAAGAGGACAACAATTTTTTTTTAATATTACTTAAAAGCACACCCACAAAACCTTAAGACTAAAAAAACAATGAATCAAAAATACACAAAAAAGCTTACCTGTCATTCGAGCAAGATATTGAACTAAAGATGTCTTCCCTGTGCCAGTCTCCCCAACTAGTAACACAGGTTCTGCATGTTCTACACAAACAGCTACTGATTCCAAAAGAGCCAAAGACTGCTGAGTGTGTGCAAAAACACAATGTTTTACTCTGCAATTGTAAAATAAGGTTTTTAGAAGGAACCCTACATTAAAGATAATACATTCATTCTAACAAAGAAGTTCCCTTTTCATTTTCCCAATAAATAAATAAAAAATTCTTATAATTTGAAATAATAATTTATCCAATTTCTTTGTGTGAGATATAAAATGTCTAAATAATTTAGTCTCATTGTTTACTAAAAATCATAATGTCACATTTCAAATATAATTTTCTAAAACATATTTTGAAATTATTCTTAAATGTGTTTGTTTTGTTGTTTTTTTTTTAATTTCGCACAAAGCTACACGAGGGCTATCTGCACTAGCTATCCCTAGTTTAGCAGTGTAAGAATAGAGGGAAGGCAGCTAGTCATCACCACCCACCGCCAACTCTTGGGCTACTCTTTTACCAATAAATAGTGGAATTGACCATCACTTTATAATGCCCCCAAGGCTGAAAGGGCGAGCATGTTTGGTGTGACAGGGATTTGAACCCGCGACCCTCAGATTGCAAGTCAAGTGCCTAAACCTCCTGCCATGCCAGGCTTCTTAAATGTGCTTAACTAATCATAACTGTTATTCTTGTATGATTCCAGAAAAACATGTCAAAACAGATCAACTAAAAGTTGATTTGATAGGCACATGTACCATTTTCATCTTTTAAAAATAACTTCAAGTAACCAACATTCGGTTAAGATATATTAAGCTATTCAAAGTCAATCTCCTCTTTATATCTAAACTTCTAACTACAGTATCAACAAGCAAATGCATAAAGTAAATAAATATCCTCAAGAGCTGCAAGAAAGCAAGTAAAAACTCAAGTAATTATATAATTTACTATCAACTGCTCTTACTGAAACTGTAAAATGTCCCAAACATACAGCTAATATTAGAAAGATAATGTAACAATAAAAATTACAAGTCCATTTTAGAAATATCCCACCTCTGACAAGAAATTAGCCCACTTTGCTTTCTGGGTAAGACTGCTCGACCAACTGTCAAATCTTCAGTAGTAATACTAATTTCTGGTTTATATCTACAGCAAAGTAACTCAGCCTGAAAGACAAAACATTAGCTTTATAAAATCACACAGTAATGAATAATGGTAATTTGTTATAAAGCAAGTGGAAAATTAGTTATCTAACTGAATTCTGAATTTTCACAAATAAACATTTTTTATGATTAAATAGACATCTTTTAAGCCTTGGGTTGAGAATGGTTATGGAGCTCAAAGTATTATACATACACTTTGGATATAGAACTCAATCTGGTATTAGATAAAAATGACAAAAGCTGTCAAATGACACAACTAAAGACTGTCAAAATATGAAAAACAATAACCCTGCCTTAGTAACAACATTCTACTCCTACTTTCAAACAGTTTTATATTACTATGTGCATCATTATAATATCATTAGATATACTGTAAAGTTAATAATTCTATACTAAATTTACATTTGTTTTATGTCAATATACAAATTAACTATAGAAGCACGGACATAACAACTTAAGGGTTTCAAATGGCCCCATCATGAAACTTATGAAAATAATTACCAAAATAAAACTCTTACCCCAAAAATTTTTTTCACCCAAGTTTCATTTTCCAGTTGTTGGCCATTTTGGATTTATGATGTCATAAACACAAAAGTCAGAATTAGAAAAAAAATACTTCTAAGATTTGATGGTGTATGAAAATTTTTCATTGAAATATCATTGTTTTGTACTTGTTGTGATCCTCAGAAACCAAATAATATAACAGATATAACTTTTCCAACTAAGGTACCTAAAGTTTGTTTACAAAAAATGCAGTTTATGAAAAACCAGAGAAACACTATATAAAATGCCAAGACATATGACACACTTATAATAAAATAAACCACTTAAAACTTTGGTGTCCACAAAAAAACTCTTTCCTTTTGGCTTTATCGTTTTTGAAAATGTGTAAATGGTTATACAAGATAATGTGCTCCATTGCATGAGTTACCACTTCTACATACATTCTGAACACTTAAGAACTCTTTACAACATATTCTTAAGATTGTAGAAACTTGCAAGTTAAATCATCAAACACCATCCCATATGTCAAAGTGTCATTTTGGGGGGGGGTTGCAGCCTTTGGGCCCACAGAATAGTACCAAACCTCCCTTTATTTTTTTCTTCAAATGAGTTTTATTTCACCAAGAAAAATTCCTAGAATTATTTCAAGAAACACCAAGGTTTATGTTGTTTATTTATTGCATAAACATGTCACATGACTAAGTACTTTATAAAATTTTCCCCTGCTTTTCATCACACTGTATTTTTCCCAAACAAATCTTAATTCAGAAAAAGTTAAAGCTATAAAGTTATTTGGTTTCTTAGAATCACAACAAGTAGAAAACAACAGAAGTTCAACAAAAAATGTTCACACATCATCAAATCTAAGATATCATTTTTTTATGAATCCAACTATAGGACAGGACAATGCTTAACAATGTCATAAATACAAAATGATCAACACTTAAAAAATGAAATTTAGATAATAGGTTTCTTGTTGTAAAGTTTATTTTGGAACTATTTATATAAACTTTCCTGATAGGGTCATTTTGGGTCGTTAAATCCCCTTCTCCTTTCTCTATAATTTAGAATCTGTTGCATAAAAAAAGAAATAAATTGTGGAAGAAAACAATAAAAATGCCAGGTTTCTAACATAAAGCTACTAAAACTAGACAACTTTCTAAGCATATAAAAACTATAGTTCAAGGATACGTTTGTTTTCAAATTGTACAGTTACTTTATACAGCTTTGACTGAAAATATAATCATGAATAAACCACAGATGAAAGTAAAAATATAAGGCATCAAAACCAAAAGTTTCATGAAATTATGACTGTTTTATCCTTTTTTTTTGTTTGGGTGGAGTGGGGTCAACTGTATTGTTATCAACAATGCACTATTTTTACTGACCAAAACAGTAACGTGCTGACCATTAACAATTATTTTTAAATCATCTTCAGTATTTATTACTTGAATTGAAAACTACTTAAATACATATTATTTTAACAAAACAGAAGTTACACTCAAGAACTCAAATAATTGGTATTCTGTATAAAAAGTTCCATAACTAAATAGCAAGTCAAGAAGTTCATATTCTACACAAAGTACTATAATTAAATAAAAAACCAAGAATTTCAAATTCTGTATAAAAATACCAAAACTAAATAACAAATCAATAAGTTCATATTCTGTATAAAAGTACCATAACTAAATATCAAATCAGTAAGTTTATATTCTGTGTAAAAATACCATAAGTGAATAGCATACCAAGAAGTTCATATTCTATATAAAAATACCATAACTAAACAGCAAACCAAGACATTCATATTCTGTGTAAAAATACCATACCAATAAGTTCATATTCTATATAGAAGTATCTTAACTAAACAATAAATCAAGAAATTAAAATTCTGTATAAAAGTACCATAACTAAATAACAAATCAATAAGTTCATATTCTGTATAAAAGTACCATAACTAAATACCAAATAAAGAAATTAAAATTATTTATAAAAGTACCAAAACTAAATAACAAATCAATAAGTTCATATTCTGTATAAAAGTAACATAACTAAACAGCAAACCAAGACAAGACAGTCATATTCTGTGTAAAAATACCATAAGTAAATAGCATACCATTCTATATAAAAGTACCATAACTAAACAGCAGACTAAGACATTCATATTCTGTATAAAAGTATCATAATTAAATAACAAATCAGAAAGTTCATATTCTGTGTAAAAATTCCACAACTAAATAGCAAACCAAGAAGTTCATATTCTGTATAAAAGTATCATACATAAATAACAAATCTAGAAGTTAAAAAGTTTATATTCTTTATGAAATTACTATCACTGAATATAAACAATAACAAATCAAGAAGTTTGTATTATATATAAAAAGTACATAGCTGAATGATATGGGATTCTCTCCGAGTATATCATGACTAAATAACAAATCAAGATATTGGTATTATGCATAAAAAATTAAGAACCTTAATGAGTATGAAGTTTAAAATAAATTATATAAAAAATTCACCCCTGAAGAACAACAATTCATCTTTCAAACTACTTATGGTAACCAAATGCCTTCAAGTGTAATTTATTCACTCATTTTAATACTGCTGTATTTTTCAAGTATTAGTTAATATTGGTTTAATGTATTCAAGAAAATGTACCTTAATCTTACAAAACAGAAAATAGGTGTACAAACCTGTGACTTTGCAAAGTTGAACTTTGGTCCAATCATGCAGGCTATTGATATTTTCTGACTTATACCTGGAAAACTCTGACAGAAGAAATCTAGGGCATCTTGAAATGCTGCCTGAGCCACACTCAAAGAGGTCAGATCAAACTCTCTTGCCACTCGGTGACACCATTTCATCAAATCTCTATATTTCAGAGTAGATTGACATTACAAATTGTCTCTATAATCTTCTACCAAACTGAACAATGCCTGTTGTATGGATTTTCATCTAACTTAAAAAAAGTGGTATCCTCATCCATTTTAAATACTTTCCTAAACCGTAGAATTACCAATGGGATATGTGCCCCTAAGGTTTTTAAAACTGTGTCCTTTATTTGGTTGGTTTCATGATAACGAAAGTCACACAAAAAATGTAAAGAAAAATATCATCAATATTTAAATTAGTCCAACTAATTACTTCTGGAGTTTTTTTGTGTATTTTATACAAAGAACAAGAGATTTCACCCAATTGTTTTTAGCATTTTTTTTCCACTCAGTTTTTTGAAAAGCAAAAATATAAAATATTAAATATGATACAATATGTGGGTCCTTTGAGAAATTAATGGAATGTAAATCAATAATTTGAGGGTTAAATAATAGTCATAAAATCAGTTCAGTTATTTATTTAGGAAAAATATTCTATCAGGTTTTTATAAATAAGAAAGTAAAATTACAATTTTAAAACTTACATAATTGAACAACCTTGTAAGTGGTAAATCTATATTCATTTTCTAACCTCAATTTGAGACAGATTGTACAAAGCAAATAATAACCAACCTTGACAATCACTGAAGTTCACAACTGTATGAAAATGTTTTCATATTAAAATTACAGTTCATGAATACTTCAACATGCTTAACCCTTTCCAGCCAAATATCTTGGGTTTTTACTTGGGGCAAAATAACAAAATGAGTTTTGAAAAATTCTCTGTGATCTATCACCTCAAGTTACATCCAAAACAAAGTTACAACTGAAATTTTGAGATTTAAATTTTCTTTTGATGAAAGTTTTACTAACATTTGTTTTAGATAGTAATTTCTAAAAAATCAAAACTGCTACCCACAATTTTGGATTTTTGTCAGCTGTTGTAAATATTTTTGAAATGGCAGTAATTAAGTTTTCCCACTAGCACAGTACAACTTATCAGTGGATGAAACTTAGCCACAAATCTGTTAATTCTTCATTCATCTGAAGCTTATTTTTAAATCAACAGTTTAATAGTTTGAAAATTTCTTCAAATTTGGTGATGTCAAGAAGTGTCAAATTTAGCTATCTACAAGTTTTGTTTTACAATTTTCAAGTTTCTAAAGCTAATAAAATCATAAATATATTGTCTTAAAACTTGAGTTATTTTCCTTCTTACTATTTATTTGTCACAGAGCTACATTCTGTTCTTATGCAAAGGCAGGGGCCATTACTTTTATCAATTCAACTGCATAGAAATCAGTTTCAGATTCAAACACCAATATATTTCTACTGGAACCAGGCACTGTATGTGGTAAACAGTTGAATGAGGCTGGGTCTGAGAGGGTGTTTCAGTTGTCTGGCAGGGAAAATAGAGAACAGTACAGGCAAAAGTAGTTGGTCAGGCAGAGGCTCCTAAAAGCCTGGGGATCAAAAAGTTCCCAGGTTCTTCATATACATGCTCTTTGGACAATACAGTGCATGAGTACTTTGTGTGTCACATGATCAGTAGATTGAGTAACAAGTTGTGGGTTTAATTGCATTACAACCCCTTTAACCTACACATTTAGTTGAACCTCTGAATAATTGGAATTTATCCAACCTTGTACTTCAAGCTGGACTTTCAGTACTTAAGGTAATGTTTTAGCCTTGGGTAATCTTTCTTGTCAACTATCCAATGGTTCTCGTGCCTTGTTCATGTAGATGCCCAGGGAGCAGGCCCAGAGGATGCCAAGGATGGAGATTCCAGTCAAGCCATCAGAAGTTATCCCAAATCAACTCATGTAAGAACAGATTCAGGCTCTGAAAAAGGACCTGTTAGTATGTGGGGAGAAATGAAACCTTGACCAACTTGAAGTTTTTTATATTTTATAATTTAATTTGTACATTTTGGTGTATGTATTTTTTTTATAGTGTTCTATCTATTACACACATGAGCATGTAAGTGTGAGATAAAATTTTGATGTGTTTAGGGTGCATCTTAACTATATATTTATTTAATCTAAGAGTGTCCTCTGTCTTTATGTGTTTCTTTGTACAAGAGTCATTATGTTTCATTCATTATTAAAGAGTATTTTTGGATTGCATTGTTTAAACATGTCTCATTTTTATGGTAATGTACTATAAAGGGTTCTTCCTTTGATTGTTTCATGCAATTATATCATGCATCATTTTGTATGACTATATATTTATTTATTTATCTATTTAATCTAAGAGTGTCCTCTGTCTTTATGTGTTTCTTTGTAAAAGAGTCATTATGTTTCATTCATTGTTAAAGGGTATTTTTGGATTGTGTTGTTTAAACATATCATTTTTATGGTAATCTACTATGGAGGGTTCTTCCTTTGATTGTTTCATGTAATTTTATTATGCATCATTTTGTATGAATTTCCATTATGGCTAAAAGTTTTTTTTTCTTCTTTTAATTATGTTTAATGTTATGTAGTTAAGTGTGGTATTTTTGTTAAAAGGTCACATTATCTATGTGGCATATTCATGTTCTTAGGAAAAAGAAAAATTAACATGCTTTTTGACTATGTCTTAAGTTTCAATTCAATTTTAACCATCAACTTGAGGTTAAGCCAGAAACATGATATATGATCAATTATGTGTCTTACACCATCTTTATTAAGGTAGAAATTTTTGATTTTGTTTCGTTTCTATGCAATTTTGACATAAAACACATGGTCCAGAAAAACCATCGCAATTTCTCAGTTTCTAGTTACCTTTGTCAGTTTCATATCAGACGACACCAGATTTGCTTCCAAAATTCTGCTACATCATTTTTGTGGCCAAGTGGATCATATCTTTCAGCCAATGCATGCTGTGAAAGACTGACCAGTCATGGGGTGATGCCATTACAAGAGAAAGAATACAAGATTTCTTTTAAGATCGGAACCTTTCTTCTCACTCTGTTTTACTTGGTTTTCAAATTTGACTAGTTTAACAGTAGAGGTAACTGTCCACTCATCTATATGGGTATGCACATTTTTTTTTATGGATTATAAATAAAGGTTTTTTTACTTTTCATCAAGTGTTTAGTTTTTCTCACCCAACTTAAAATCCATTCAGTTATTCCACAAATGTCTTGCTTAATCCTCCTATTATTAAAGGGATCTATCTGATACTTTTGAAGAAATCAGTTTACCTGAGAATACCACAACATCTAGAGTAACCATAAACGAAACTTGATGATTCTTTTAAATAAATGATTAAGAATGATGAAATAGTACACATTAATGAATAAAGTTTTGTTGATGCACTCCTGAAAGCCTATGGTATTTGAAATTATTCTGATCAAAAAATATTAGTAATAGTTTTACACACTATAAAGGGTCATCAGTTGGAAAAACATTGATTTTGTGCATATCAGTAACCAATAATGAAAGCAATTTTAGTAAGGAAATCTAATATTAGATGTTGTTGTTTGTTATTAAGCACTAAAGCACTAAGCAACACAAAAGACTATCTTTGCTCTGCCTGCCATGGGTATTAAAACCTGGTTTCTAGTGGTTTAAATCCTCAAACATACCATTGTGCGAATGGGGGGGGGGTGCTATAATTTTGGATAATTATATTTTAGAGCTGATGTTTACAATCCAGACTAACTTAGATTTAACACGGTTAAATAAATATCTCTTTCTTTACTTGGAGTTTCTGTAAGGACAGAAGGTTGTGCATATGGTGCATGCTTAAGAGAAAACATCCCAAAAGATTATTTTGGATGTCACAGATACACATGTGCATGTTAAAGGAAGTGCTGAATGTAAGTACATTACATAATACCTCTACAAGACTGGAATCTATTTACTGATAATAATGTAGGTAAATTACACCATACTTTGTTAACTCTCCTACTAGGGGCCTAGACAATTCAACTGAGTCCATGACTCTAAATTGACCTTTAGAGTTTCAATATTACAATTTCTAATATGTTTTGTGTATATTCACACACAAAAAAATCTGAATTTTTAATGATTATTTGTTTGGAAGTTTGCACTACCTGTCCCTAATTTAGCAATGAAAGACTATAGGGAAGGCAGTTAATCATCTTCACCTAATGACTACTATTGGGCAACTCTTTTACCAACAAATAGTGAGACAGACTGTCACATTATAATGCTCCCATAGATGAAAGTGCAACCATCTTTGGTGGGATGGGGATTCGAACCCATGATTAATGGTACTAATACACTAAATACTTTTTTATTTAACTAAATAATGCACCTAAGAACACAGAATAATAACATGTAAAATGCAGACAATGTCCTATAATTAACATAGGGTTTTCTAAATATGCAATAAAAGCTATTAAAAATCCAGCTAGGGTCATCGATATGTTTCTCGTGAAAATAATAGTTTGAATTGGAAGTGAAATAGACACTTCTATGAACAGATAACAATGCAATAAAATATATCATAGGATAGATTAAATTTTAGCTTTCTATTGCTTATAGATAATATAGTATTAAACATCAGAGAGAACTTTGGCAACATATAAAAAAGAGGATATGACAGGTGGGC
This sequence comes from Limulus polyphemus, assembly GCF_000517525.1. Taxonomy (NCBI): domain Eukaryota; kingdom Metazoa; phylum Arthropoda; class Merostomata; order Xiphosura; family Limulidae; genus Limulus; species Limulus polyphemus. The sequence goes on from NW_013665768.1 coordinate 583,959, forward strand.
TCAGAGGATGGTAAATGAATTAGAGAAGAGAGCAAACGTCACAATTCTCACACTAGGGGAGATTGAGGATTTTTAAATATATTTCCTTATAAAATTAAGAGCTTAAAACATATATATAATATTAAAATTTGATTTATTAACCCCGTTTTGATACCAAATTTATTGATATGCCATGATAATGAAGTAGTTTAACTGAATATTGAAAGTAACTTTTTTAAAGATCAAAAATCATGATGTGCACTTTGACTTGCCCATGGCAAGCGAGTTAAGACAGGGCTGTTTTTAATGATGATAATGTAGGTTAATTATAAGACTCTGTGAAGATGGGGTTGTTGTCTTGATAGTAATATAAATTATTATTTTGTGTCTTTTAGAAATGAGACTGTGTTCACTAATATCAATGTAGGTAGATGACATTTTACCTCGTAGAAATGAGCCTGCGAGCAGATTTTGGAACTGAACCACCTTCTGACTCAGATATATTGACTTTGTGGTGACCACCATCAGAAAACATTATGTATACATCCAACATGCGATCTACAAGGTGCTGCAAAACTGGCCATTTTGGTCAAGATTACCTGAAAATTTTCAGTAAAAGTTTGAAATTCTCACAAGTATATTTTTAATAGCATATCACATATAACTAGTACATCTTTCACACAGTTTGACTCTTTCAGCATGGGATCGGTCCCAGGGACCGACCTCTTAACCATTTCATGCTTGTTATAGTTTACCTGTTATAACTTTTAATTTAGTGAGCAAATGTTAACGAAATTTGGCAGATTATCAGTTAATATTACAATGCTTTCATACACAAAATATCAGAATTTTTTTATTAACTCTTGAGGTTTGTAAAGCAATGTTTTTCCCATATCTTTTTCCTTTTTGCATATCGCCTATCTATCATGCAAAGTAATATTCATTTTAAGATTAAAATACTATTATGCATCAGAAAATTTTGAAATTTCTCATGCGAAATCTTCATAATGTCCACACAGTTATCAAACATTTCTTAAGAAAAAACTTTATATTTTATCTGTTATTTTCAGTAATTAATCTTTGTATGGGT
>NW_013665768.1:585037-586410 GCF_000517525.1 Limulus polyphemus
TATAACTGTCCAAATAGTATCAAACTATTCTTAAGAAAAACTTTATATTTTATCTGTTATTTTACAGTAATTAATCTTTGTATGGGTTCTGTAGATTTAGCCATCTCACAACCACCATAAAAAATTAGGAAATAAATATAAATTATGCTTCTTTTATTCTAGAATGAACAGAAATTATAAAACAAAAACATAAATGTTTAGACTAAATTGCTTAAATCTCATAACATTATACATTTATATATATATATTTATTATTTTTATTATACTGACCTTTCAGCCATGTCTGGCTAACAATACAGAAGTTACAATGACGTGGCTCACTTGCACACCTGTTACCGTATCGAATAATATAAAACTGACCTTTGGTCTGTACAAAGTAACTCGTCTAGTAGACTAGTATTTTGTAAAATACAGTCACGTTTCATTTATTATACATTATATGAGTGTATAGATTATTGTTATTTTGAAATAAGTTCTTAAACTTATTTTTCTTAAAACATAGAACTGTAACTAAATAAAAAGCAAACAATTATCACTTCTAGTTACAACCTTTGTACTCAGTTGCTAAGCCTTTAAAAAATTAGCATGTGGAGGATATGAAACAAAATACTTTTTGTAGGTTTTATATATATACATTTGAATAACTAAAAAATCATAAATTACTACATTAACACCACAGAATTCCACAACAATTTATCAAGCTAAGTAACTAAGATGTATTTTAGTCTAAAAATATATTAAATTTCAAGCATAATAAAGACACACCCTACCTCATTGAAATATTGGTTCAAAAGAAAGAAATGGCACCAAGTCTGTTAAAATGGCTGAGAAAGCCATTAGTGGAACATTCTGAAGTTCTGATTGGTTATTCATGTCATATATAGAAGTAAGTGTATATAAGTGAATATTTCCAAAAATGGAAAGAAATGGGAGGGGTGCCACTGTGTTTGATTTATTACACGAGCAATATCTTAGCAAATTTGAACCAGTGCTGCATTTAACATTCCACGTGACACACAAAAATTGATGTTTACCTGTTTTTGTTTTTTTGCTTTTAAATTAAGAAATTGAGTAATATATAGTACTTAAATATGAATTATCTACAGTTTGATACCAAACTTACTGACATAAATTCATGAAATAGTAGTTTAATAAAATTTTGCATGCAAGTCAATAAACGAGATGATATGGCCTTTCATCTATGACCCGTCTTGAAAGAGTTAACATTCTCAATACGAGCTTGATCAATTTGACTGACCACGTGACTTTTTTGTACTTGTTTAAAGTCTTTATAGATTTAATACTTATAACTCTCAATATAGTGAGTACATCTTCATGAAATTTGGCAGACTTTCAGTTAATGTTACAAGTCT
>NW_013665768.1:587157-592656 GCF_000517525.1 Limulus polyphemus
ACAGATGAAAACCTTAACTTTCTATTGGTTATAGGTAATATATAATAAAATGTAAGAGAGAACTATTAACAAATTGTGAAAGAGAGGATGCAACAGGTGGGTGTGGGTGGAGGGGCCTGATTTTCTATTCAATAGCTCTGTAATCAAACAAAATTGAAGACCGGTGATGGATAAAATACAGATGATGGTGGGTCACACTAGTGGAAATTCAGGATTTTTTTTTATATTCCTTTTCAGATTAAAATATGGATTATTAGCTAAGATTTTATGCTATTCTAATTGATATAACTTAAACAAAAAGTAGTATAATAAAATTTTGAATGAAAGACACTAAAACCTTGTGTCATGCTCAGTAAAGGATACCTGGGGCAATAGGGTTAACTACTTTTAAACTTTTTTACCAACAAAAGTAAAATATGTAGTTTACCTGTTTTAACTCTGCTATGGACATAGGTTCTATGGTAATTTTCCTCCATAAGTTATTTAAATGGTATACATGTCCATGAACTTCAGAATGAACACCATCACGAGTCACCAACAACCTAGATAAAGTATATAAAATATTCAGCCATTTCTATCAAAATCAAGTCTACTACCTCCATTTATACATAATTAAAACTTAAAAAATGAATTTGGTTTCACATAATAATTGACAAACATACTAATTTTACTATCAATTAAAAGAGCTCTTAATACCAAATATTGTTTGGGAAACTAAATAACAGTAAACCAATGTTTACTGACTTGTGATATTTTCCAAATCAAGTTAATGAGAATGAATGGATGTGCTATTTTGGATGACTGAAACTTGTTAACTTGATTCATAAATTGGCATTAACGTCTGTGCTTTCAGCAACTACCATTTTTTTACTGCATGATTACTTTATTTTGAGGAGATATCTTTGTGATGCCACATTTAATTATTAAAATGAACAAACCTTTGTGTAGCAAACAGCTGAAACCCTGGTATGGCTTTGATTGGCTCAGCTTGACCGGGAAGAAGAAGAGTTTTAGACTCAAGAACCGAGACTAAATATGATATGACATCCATGGGAGCATAATCAATATCTTCCAGCAGGAGCCAATAACCTTTAGTCATAGCCTCTGTTAGTGGTCCAGGTCTCCAGGTGAATTCTCCTGGAACTTCAGTACAGCAGTGACTACCTATAAGGAGCTGTAACACAAAATTATTCAGTTTCTCTTTGTGATAATGCATGATAATGTTATGTCAATTTTTTTTTGTCTAGAACTACCAAACATTAAATATGAGTTTTGAGGTTATCTTTGAAAATGGAATAAATAAATAAATATAAAAACAAGGAAATAATTATTTACAAGGATTCTTTTTTCAATGCCTCAATTTTCAACCTGGAACTTCTCTAGGTAATTTGAATGGAGAGTATGTCAAAACAGAAATAAACAACATTAATTAAAATAACAAGAATATTTATAAACAGATACGTAACTTCTGATTATTCTACCTCTATATAAGTTGTAGGAAAACAGAACATAAACTGATAGCTGCTACAGATTCTTTACTAAATTCAACAGATTCATGATGTGACCATGTCAAATTAAAGTTAAGATTTTCTCATGGAAGAATAAATCTATTTTTTTTTGTTGAAATAATGATTACAGCAACATAATTATGTCAAAACAACACAACTGTACTCTAGCAGCATACCACAACTGTGTCATAATAACTTATGAATATTCCAAATTCTAATGTATAAAACAGATGCAAAAACAATGATTGCTTCTTAATTTCTAAAATGACAATCCAAAGAACTTCCAGATACTTTCTATTATGTAGATCACTCCAACTATTTTTTTAACATTTTAATGCTTACAATAGTTGAACAATACTTAGACAGGGCTATATTAAATGTTTAATAAAGATAAATATATTTTGAATAAGAATAAGTTCTGTGATTCTTAACTGATATATCACAAAGTTTATCTTGTTTTAATGAAAAGGTTATTTTCCTTATCCGCAATCTGTAGCCGACATTAACCAAGACTTCAGGACCAAAAAGCTGTGTGTGTGTGTCTATATATATAGTCATAAAATGTAAATTTTTATGCTTTAATGAAAAAAAGTTTTCTAACTTTTCCATCTGTTTGGTCCCCTAAGTGTACTTTCAGTAAATAAGGAGGTCTATCTCTTCCAGTCTCTGCAGCCATGTACTCAATTAATGTAGTTTTCCCACATCCTACAGGTCCCTGTAAGAGCACAGCATGTCCACCTGCAATGGCCAATGCCAGGTCACGTAGAACTTTTTTCAAAGAGGGTACAGGTACTAGGAAACCTTTCTGTGCTTGCTATTGAAAGGAACCAAACATAAAGTAAATATAAAATCTCTAAGTGGATAAGTAACGTACTGTAGACAAACATTATAAAATAAACATGTAATAAAACAAAAATATGGTATAAACAAATAATCTTAAGGTAGCATATACCCTTTAAATGTCAAAAATATCTCAATTTATTTGTTTGCATATTTTGAATCCTTGTTTTGAAGCACTTTTAGCTAATTTGTCTGTTATTCTCCCTGCTTACCAAAATGCTGCATTCTTGCTACCCCCTTTAAAGTAATGGACTGTGCCAATAACCTTTCATTGATGAGTCAATGACAAAGGTCAAACTCTATATGTTGAAAAAAGAAAGTGCTTTTAGTAATTCCCATATTCTAACTTGCCATCAAAAGAGTTTATTCCTGTGATAAATCCTGAATATTTAAAGATGGACATAAAGCATGGTCCTCACACACCAAAGAAGAGGAAGTTTCATGGTAACAGGTTCACCAGAAACAAATAACTGAGTCAAGAGAAGACTGATAAGCTTAGTAACAGTACAACTGAATCATTTGAGTTGCCACAAATTGTTGGTACTCATAGTGCAAGTACCAATTCTGCAACGTTAATAACATCACAAAACAATTCTCTGACAGTTTTACCTTTACCAATGCATGACATAGCATACATAAATTTTTTGTTAGTAGCAAATGAGTTTTTTTCACATTTTTGTTTTACTTGTATCTCAAACTTTTTTTTTATGACAGTTCATTTCTTTGCACACAAATTTTTAGTAGCAGGTCCACTTCTATTGGCCATTTATAAGCTCAACTTTTCTTCACACGAACAGTGACAAAATTCACTTGTTGCTTCTGACAGAACGTCCATATCAACAAATATATTACCACTTTGAATACAGTCTTGTGTAATCTCTTCTTTTCTTTGATGGGGTCTTTTCAGAAGCATACAAATGTCCAAATTTTCTCTTAGAAGCACTTTGCACCATTGAATCTTGTTCAGAAATTGAAGTGAATCCACCAAGTACACAAAAGTCTTGGGACAAGCATTTCATATTTGTTTTGAATGTTACTGAAACAGTTGCTAATGAATGCATGAAGAAAAGCTGCTGAATATTTGCAAAAAATGGCAAAGTTACTGAAATATCTGTGACGTGTGATAGTAAATGGCAGAAACAGGGCTACTCTTCCTTATATGGTGTTGTCACTGATCTTTCAAGTAAATCTGGGAAAGTAATAGATTATGAACCACTGAGTAGGTACTGTCATTCCTGCTCTTCAAACAAGAACAGGACAGCAAAGAAGAAAGAGGAACATAATAGAGTTTGCTTAGCAAACTATGGTGGTTTCGTGCCATCAATGGAACCAGCAGGTATGGTGAACACCTGAGAAGGAAAGAGGCTTCAGATACACAATGTAGATTGGCAATGGTGACAATAAATCCTTCCATACAGTGAAGGAGTCAAGATCATATGGAGAAAAAATTGTAGAGAAAAAAAAAATTGTGTGTAAGGCATGTTCAGAAAAGGAAAGAAACAGCTTTGCAAAATCTGAAAAAAAGATATAAAAGGTAGAGAGCTCAGCAATGGCAAAGGAATAAGGGGTGCTGGCAAACTTACTGATAAGGTTATGGATAGTCTACAGAACTGGTATGAGAGAGCTATACATTAAAACAAAGGTGGTCTGGAAGGAATGCGGAATGCAATCTTGGCAATTTGGTACCATAAAATATCAACCAACATCAAACCCCAGCATCACTTGTGCCCTACTGGTGAAGATTTTTGGTGTAAATTCCAAAAAGCTAAGGCCACCATCTCAGAATATTCACACAAACATTCCATGCCAGAGAGTGTAATGAAAGTCATCAAACCCATCAATGAAAGGTTATCTAGTGATAAGCTCCTGAAAAAATGCTTAGATTGCATCACTCAGAATGCTAATGAGTCTCTAAACCATATAATATGGAATTGTTGCCCCAAGGACACCTTTGTCAGTGCAAACTGTATAAGATGGGCTGCTGCTGTCAGTACTTTCAATGATGGAATGAGGTCAAGGAAGAAGGTACTCGAGCTACTTATGTCAATGACAGAAGTTTTACCAACAAATTCTTTGCTAATGCAGACAAGAAGAGGTTATCTGAAGCACAAAACAAAGCTTCTGTGAAATGTGTAAAACAGTGGCAGATAAGAAGAATCGTCAAAAAGGGATTTGAGAAATCCAAGAAAGTCAATTAGGGTGATCTCATGCTCCAAGAGCTTATAATTACCCAGAAACATATTAAGGGTGTATGTTTCACAATTTGTAGGATGTGATATACTTTTTTCAACTAGACAAAGACCCTTAAAGTGACAATTTAGTGGTTTTGATAGAAATGAATATAAACCCTATAACACGAGCACTTTCGAAAAGGTCCACCTTTCGAAAGTGCTCGAGTTATAATGTTTCTATTCATTTCTATCAAGACTTCTAGAACCTATGTGTTTTTCTAACATCATGTATTTAGTGGTTTTTAACTCATAACTTCAGATCTGTTGATGCTATAGACTTCCCAGTTGGCATAAATATGCATTATTAGTGTATCTATAGTGTGTACTAAAGTAAGGTTGATAGGAAGTTTGGTTTTTATTATTAAATGATCATTTACGAGTCACTGTAGCATATGTCATAATTAGGGCATGCTCATTAGTGCTGTAATTTGACCTTGAATTCATTTTCAGTTTTCCTTAGTTCTGACTAATTCTTCACATCCCATCAAAGTCTGGACCCATTTTCAAAAGCAGTCAGCCATGTTTGTAGAAGTTATCAGGAACATAAGACATTTCTTTTGTATTTCCATATTTTCATAATATGCAAATTAGTAGCCACAGTGGTAAAGTTACACAACATGTGCCAGAATATGTCTTTGTACCTATTTCAATACATTTTCATACAAAAATGTATAGTAGGTATGAAGATATATTTTTATGATAAAAATGTCAAAACCTAGATAACACTATGTAAAGGGTATACACAACCTTAAATAAAAAGAATATTATGAATATTAAAACATTATATAAGTATGTATGTATGTATGTATGTATGTGTGCACACACATAATGTAGTAAACAAAAATAAAACAGTAAATAAATCCTGAAAAATATAGACGAAAAAATAAATAATATGGAAAAGTAAACAACCATTGTAAACA
>NW_013665768.1:593656-604597 GCF_000517525.1 Limulus polyphemus
AAATAATATGGAAAAGTAAACAACCATTGTAAACAGAAAACTTAAAGTAAACCAGTGCTGTAAAGTAGACAGAAAATGAAAACAAACAAGGTAAGGTAAACAGATGAAATAAAAAATGAAAGGTATATTACTGCTGAAGCATCTTAAACTCTGTTCTTCTTGCATACACAAGGGAAAGATTGAAGACATTGTAAACTTTCTTCTACTGTATATCTATCCAAGGAAGAGTAGAACTATCATGAGGTAAATTTTACTAAATCTACAGAGAATAAAGGCAGCTCATTGTAGCCTCCCATATTCCTATTACTTTTTAACACTGTGGCACAAGGTATAAAAAGTAAAGATGTTATGTTAAAAACACTTTGTTAATATATAAAACACATATTAATTGTACGTATTCATAGTTTGCACTTTTTTATTGTTTGAATTATTACCTTTAATTGCAATAAAAGCTATTAAGGTCATGTGAAAAAATTCATTAATTATTAATGCATAGGAAAATGGCCATTCTTCAAATTTCCAGGAATTAATGAGGTGTATAGAATAGTCAAATATTTTTGACTCATTTTTTTACAATAAAAAAAATCACATATTTGATACAAGGTAGAAATTTTTAAATTACCTTTTCATATTAGTGAAACATTTTACTTATGTAGATTATTATACATAACACATTCAGTATGTAAGAGGAAGGCATATGACTACAATAAAACAATTAAATCAAAATTTATGATACTGGTATTAGTATTTTATGAAATAGACTCTATTACTAGTTGCCAGAGAGCTAGGGTTATTGGGTTCTTTACTTATATATAATTTTATACACTGTAATCAAGAACTTAACTTGAAATCCTTCAAGTCTGGAGAAAAAAGTCAATGCACAAGTTGTACATATGTCTATACTTTTGGCAATATGATATATTAGAACTCTGCATCATTTTGTTAATTTCAAAAACAAAATACTTGTATATTTTTTGCTCTGACGTTAACATTTTTTCAATGAGACTAACTTCTTGGCCTGGTGTTTGATCCAGCTGAATTTATTCCTAAAATATCAAGTTTATTTGAAGCAAATTTTCTTAACCCAACACCACCATCAAGGTTGGGTTCAAAAAACATTTTTTAGCTAAATATTTAATGATCCTGCCTGCTTTTACAACATAATACAATATAAACTATCTTAATATAAGACTACATATATTTTTTAACTTTCAATTTTTTGTTACATGCTTTACTTCATCAAAAAGACAAGATCCACCATTAAAAATTGTACTTTAATTCATAATTCGCACAGAACTTCACAAGAGCAAAATTTAATACATTAGCAATTGACCTTTTCAGTGGAAGTAAGCCTGGGGAGGAGAATACCACCAACTGCAGTAACTTGTGTGCAAGCATCAGAGATGAGTAAACTTCCTTGTGTATACATTTTCAAGCTAATACTTTCCTGTGCAGGCTCTTTGTTGACTTCTGATGTCACCATAGTTGTGTTACCTGTCTGCAGTGTGTTATAGTACCTACATGAAAGGAAAAAAAATCTTCTTTTAAAACTAAAATCACACTTATTTATTCAGATGTTATATTGATCATAAAGTATAAATCATACAATTCAAATTCATTTAATTCAATGAATTCCAACTGACCTATTACATCACCAAGTTCCCCTTGTACTTTCATAATAAAGAACGTAATATTATAAACATTTACATTATATATACATGTATATATATATATCTAAAGCATAAGTATCACCTCAGTGTTTGTGTGTCAACTTTAACACCCTGTTTTTCACTGATATCAAATGACCTTGGCATGTGGAGTGACATAAGGTGTTTGTGTTCAGTTGTGGGCCCCAAGTGTCCATGTGCTCCCCCATTCTTTGCTACTGATTGCAACCAAACTTCATAGGTACATTTAGAACACACCATAAAGTAATATAGAGGTTCTACATCTGAAGCTTGCACTGTCTGAGAGTCCTTGTCTTCTACATTCACTTAATGGGTACATTAACTAGTACTAAATGAAATTAAAAGGATGAATACTACTATTACTAAATGTACAAACTAGTCAATAAATACATTTTATTTACTTAGATAATAAATTCTATATATTCTAGAATAGAAATATTCTCAATTACTCTAATAAACATGTATTTCATTCTACTATGTGAAATTACTCAAAAATTTAAAATATTCTACCAAACATAAATAATTCAGTCTAATTAATGAATATCTTACATACTCTAGTAAACAGATATTTTAAACATTATATGGATAAATGTTAAACAAAATAATACAGGGCTTAAAAGAAAGTGTTTGACATCAGCCTCAACTCAACAGAAAAACTAAAGAAATTAATAAATTTCAGATATTTTGTCAGGCATGAAACCACATTATGAAAAAATATAAAACAGAATAAAAAAAGTTATAGTTTATACCTTCATATTCTGTAAAAGAAAGGTCTTAGTATTTTAATTAGTTGATGGCATACTGTCATATTTTGTAAATTTCATGTCTATGTATTCACTATATGTTGGAGTTGAGGCATACTTAGTTTCATACTGAGAAGCACAAAATCCTCATAAACACTCACACGTGAATCTTGTCTTCATTATAATGTATTTCATTCAAAGAACAGCACAAGCAAGTGCAATATGAATAATTCAAGGTCACATTAATTGAACCTGTAAATACCAGTAGAGAGTTTATCTGCAGGAACATCTACAATTGTCTATAAAGTCTACGCACATTATGAGGCCATGGAATACAGTTCTATACCTATCTATCTCTAGACATAAGAAAAGAAAATACTCAATCTAGAATTGTAAAAAAAAAAATGGACCAACAGTAGTTTTGATTGGATATGTGGCTCCTGATATCTAATTAGGTTTGAATTGGATTGTAGATGTGTGCATACATATTAAAAATGTATGCATCAAAAGGATGAGCTACCACTTCATTTTAGTATAATATTAAACTAGTTATTCCATTATTGTTTTTTTTTAATTATAATAAGGATGTACAATTCCACACCACTGAGTAGCAACTGTATGCCCTTTAACCTTAACATAACGTTTTGGAACAACGTGGGAACTATTGATCCTATCTCGGCTGTTCCATTCTCTAAACTAAATTAAAATAATTAAAAATAAATAAAAAATCTTAAAGTCAGCTCTTATCATTCATATACTTATCAAGCTCTTTCTTAAACTCATTTACAGTTACAACCTCTACTACATCTGAAGGCAACCCACTCCAAAGGCCAACCACCCTGTTAGAAAAATGAAATTGTTTTAGCTGAAGGTGGCTCCTACCTTGCCAAAATTTATATTTGTGTCCCCTAGTCCTACTATTCTCACTGTTAAATATGAAAAAAATGATGCATCAACACTATCAATTCCCTTTACAATCTTAAACACCTCAACCAACTCTTCTTTTTTCAAGATAAAACAATTTGAGAGATTTCAGCCTCTCCTCATATGAAAACCCCTCTATCCCAGGCACCATTTTAGTAACCCCTCTCTGAACCCTTTCCAACAATTCAATGTCTTTCCTAAGGTAAGGAGCTCAAGACCAGAAAAAATATTCAAAATGTGGCCTAACCAGTGACCCGTACAATGAAATTATAACCTCTTTAGACTTGTATTCAATATTTCCGTAGATACAACCTAAAATTCTATTTGCAGTACCACTAGCAACAGCACACTGCTTGGATGACTTTAGAGACTGATCGACTATTACACCAAAGATCCCTTTCCTTCATAACACTGTTTAGGTTATTCCCATCCAAATTATACTTATAATTCAACTTATGATTACCCACATGCATTATCTTGCATTTATTACAATTAAAACCCATCTGCCATTTATCTGCCCAACTCACTAAATGACTTAAATCCTTTTGTTAATCAGTAGCATCCTCTTCACAGCTAGCAACATCCAAGACCTTAATATAATCTGCAAATTTATGTAATTTATTTACTATTCCTTCATCTATGTCATTGATGTAAATCAAAAAGAGCAAAGGTCATAAGACTGAGCTCTGAGTTACCCCACTTGTGACATTAATCCAGTTTGACTCAAATGCATTTGTAACAATCCTCTGCTTTCTTCCATCCAGCCACACTTTTATCCAATTTACTAACTTATCCCCACACCTATAGAGATAATTTTTTTACAAGCTGTTTAGTTGTGCATACCATGATTTTTAGTGTTATTTTCAAAATTTAATTAAACAATATTATTATCAATGTATTTCAATAAACACAGAATGAATATGTAGTTTACAGTTCAAAGTTTGATATTATCTAAGTTTTAGTTTCAAAAGAAAACATTAAAAAAAATCTCAATCTGAGCTCCAATTTTTCCATTTCAAGAATTTTTTTTATAAGGTTTTGTGTATTCATTCCTACATTGTTTCTGTACTTTTTTGGCATTGCCATCCCTACATCACCTTATTTAACAAATTTTTTTTACTTGTTTCCCCCCTCTTTTTTTAAACAATACCAACAAATATTTTATAATGAATGGCAGCTGCTACAAAGGCAGAAGTTTTAGCATGGCATGATGAATTGTCTTGATGGACATCATGTATCAAAGTTAGTGAAATGCTATACTGCTTCTGCACTTCCAAAGTTAAAATGCAACATTTTGGTGTGTAAGACATCGCAACAACTTCAAGCATTGATGATTCTGATGCCAGAGTCAGAAAAATCAGAAGAACATTTGCGTGTTACACTACTTGCCAGTTCTCTACTTTAGCAACAATTTTTGGCTAAACTGAAGGTCTTAATAGCTTTTGAAAACCTCAAAAACATAAGTTAGTTGTTTATTAAAATCTCTTACATTGTTATAAGAGATTTGAGACTATGATGAGCAATACATAATATGCATCGTGTATTTTTTTCTGGTCCATCCCTACATACTAAGCACTACCGTGCTTAGTAATAAAACATTCAAATCTTCACAAGCTTGAACTAATCAATGCATATTTCACCATACCAATCACATTCTATTTATATTTCAGTCAGGCAGAAATCAATAATCAATGGCTACCACTGTGATTTACCATTTATGGACAGGTGAATTACTGTTTCAGTGGGTATAAAGTACTGAATAAAACCATAAAAGAAAACATGTAAAACAGTTAAAACTGTTAAAAGTATTTTAGAAACTTTCTTATCATTACTTTAGCCAGTTCAGAGGGAATAATAGTATTACTCATTTTATTTCATATTTTTCAAATTTAAATTGTTGGTTTCTCTGCATACTCCAGAATCAATATACTGTTGTTGTTAGGATAGAGAAAATAAGAGATACAGTATGAAATTTTATCATAAAAAAACAGTTGATATTCAATTAGGAGGTTCTAGTGGTCATGCAACTAAAATATGTGACTGTAAGATGAAAAGAAGTATACTTGTTTTTAGCATGAAAATCAGTTTTCAGTATAAACATTTAATTTAAAAAGCCACCTTTTTGTGTGTACAACAGACTTTTAAGGTTTACTAAAAGCTTAACAAATTTCATGAAAATACACTTAGTAAATTTACAGTTCTAGTATGTATAGCTTCAAAGTTCCAGGGTTTAGTCCAGTTATAAAGATTTAAAAGAATTTCCCATGCAGTAGCATGAGACAATGTTTTACTCTTAGGGTTTTCAATGATTTTGTTTCTAGGAGGCTTGAAAGATGTTTTAAAAGGCCTAAGCCATGCTGAAGACGTGAGATGCGAGCAGTTCTATAGAGTTCCTGAGGGCATGCTCCCCTGTAAAATGTTTAAAATTAGATTCAAAATCTTGTATTCTGAACACTTTTGGAGGTTTTTGAGCCAGATATTTCCATGCCACTTTTTTCTATAGATCATTGACCTTTTATTGAATTTGATACATTCTGAAAGTGATAAATTACGATTCTTTTGCTCAAAACTCAAATTCATATCCATATATGCATGGTCAGAAAGCAACAGGTCATAAAGAAATAACATTAAATTTTTATAAGCTTAGGTTATTTTACCTGGTTACTAGAATAGATAAAATGTATTTCAAGATTTATAACAGTCTTCTGTATGTTGGACTATAAAACTGGAAAATGAGTTTATAAAAAATTTATATATGCATTTACACGTAAATAAAAACAAATTTAAAAATTTTCTAGTTGAAGACTGAGTATTGTTTACTTATATTATCACCTTTGAAAGAGTACTTTGCTTTATTTATTTGTATATACTTAAACATATATATAATTTCTACATTTAAAATTAATTTATACTATTATTTTTCTATTCAAATTTTCATAATACTATTATGTATGATACAAACTTGAAGTTTTAATTAAAGTACAATTCATCTTTAACTCTCTCACTACAGGCTCGGTCCCAGGGACCAACCTCATAACCATTTTGTCCTTGTTATAATTTTCATACCATAACTTTTAATACAGTATGTGTATCGTCACAAAATACTGCAGATTATCAGTAAACATTACAAGGCTTTCATACACAAAATTTCAGGGTATTTTTTTATTAGGTTTAAGGTTTCTTAAGTAATGATTTGCTTGTGCATTTTTTCTTTTCAAATGTTGACTGTCCAACATGCAGAGTAATTTTGATCTTAAGACTAAAAATACTTTTATGCATCAAAAAAATTTTACAATTTCACATGTGAAATCTTTATAAGCTCCAAATAAATATCAAACGTTTTTGTTTAGAAAAAAACTTTATATTTTATCTGTTATTTTCACTATTGTATCTCTGTATAGATTTTGTCAATTTGACTGATCTCAAATTAGGAAATAGATATAGATTATGCTTTTTTGTTCTAGAATGACTACATATTATAACAAGAAACCACAAATGTTTAGTCTAAATGCCTTAAATCTCATAAAATTATACATCTATATATATTTATTATTTTTATATTATTGACTTTTCAGGCATGTCTGACTAACATTAAAGAAGTTGCGATGACACAGCACATGTGCATTCATGTTACCATATCCAATAGTATAAAACTGGCCTTTATGAAGTGACCTGTCTTGGCTTTGTTCCAGTGAACCAGTATTTTGTAAAATACAGTCACATTTCAATTAAAATACATCACATATGTATATATGTTATTACTATTTACAAATAAGTTCTTCAATTTTAGTTATTTTCTTAAAGCATAGAACAGTAAATGAAGAAATACATAAAACAATCATCTCTACTACTTATGATTGTAAAGAAGTTTGCACCAGCTTGCCGTACCTGACATATCGTACCTTGCTTACTAAGCCTTGTCAAATTTCTCACTTAAGAGGATGTAAAACAAAATAACTTTTTTAGGTTTTATATACACATATTGAAATAACAAAAAAATATAAGTTACTCTATCAATATCACAGAATTCCACTGTAATTTATCAGCTTACTAACTAACCTGTATTTGGGTCTAAAAAATAGTTTTTCGAACAACCTTTTCACATACCCTTCCTTCCAAGATTCAAGACAAAAGAAATAGTCTTGTGAACTTTCCACCTTCATTTCTGAGCTTTTCATTGGCTATAAAGCCAAGACAGAGAGAAGCGAGTGTACATAAGGAAGTATTTCCAGAAATGGAAAAAGTGGATGGGACCACTGCATTTGATTTGCTAAATATAGTGATATCTCAGCAAATAGAAAAGACAGGAGATTCTTATTTTATATTCTAACTTGCCAGTATCTGTAATTTGAGTTTTTAATTTATTAGAAACTATAGACTTTGTATTTGGACATCACAAACATCTAATTTATAATCAAAGCTGCAATCAACATACAACAAGACAAAAAAAATTATATTTAGGATTTTTTTTAATATGTTCTTCTAAATTTAGAAACTAACTAATGTATAATATTAAAATTTGAATTATATTCTACAATTTGATAACAAACTTATTGACCTACATTCCTAAAATAATAGTTAAAAAAAATTTTGAATGCAAGTCCACAAATGTGATGAAATGCCCTTTGACCCCTGACCATAGGAAGACCTGTAGCAAGAGGGTTAATACAAAATCAATAGTTTAGTAATTCTTGTTTACAAAAACTACATTGGGTACTCATGTTTAATTACTATATTTACCTATTATAACATAAGTAGACTTATACACAGTATATAAATAATAATCCTTAATATTCCATTTCTTTATAAAATATATTAATTATAAATATAGTAGATGTAAATATTGTTTTGATAAAATTCAAAATATTGTTTTATTGAAAAATTTAAATACAGTATATTGATTTTTTTACACCACTCACTTTTTTTCCCTAAAGTTCCCAAAAAAACATTACACATTGGTATTCAAGCTTTGTAGACAAATACAGTGTCTGCTAGAAGTTTGCTAACAAAACAAAGGAACAATTTTCTTAATATGACTCCTTCAAAAAAGCAAGTACTACAACTCTAGATTATAGTGCTGCAGTAAAACTTTAATTTTGCTAAGAAACATACCATACAAAACTTCAATATCAGAAGACATTATATCTAACCAAGTGTTATTTCTCATTTTAATTCTCATAGTATTCATGTGAAGTTCCTATGAAACAAGATTCATACTTGCTTTAAATGAACAATTAATGTTTTGTTTTTAAATGTTTCTGAATTGTATTTTATTGTTTTTTTAAAAAATATTGTATTACAATTATCTATCTTGTTAATGATTTTAGAGAGAGAAAGCACTGTATGCATTAGCAGTATTTGGTGAAATCTTATGTAATCAGTTTTTCAGTTTTGATTAAGAGTTAGATAATACACAGTTAGTGAAGTTTTGGAAGTCTTATAATCTCTTCAGTGAGTCAATCAAGTGTCTGTTATCAGAAAAACAACCTGATTGTGCATTCTAAAAACTGTATAATTAGGCCTGAGTCTAGTATTTTATAAACAACTTGATTGTATAGCCTAAAAACTGCATAATTAGGCCTGAGTCTGGTATTGTTTGAGAAAGTGAAATATTTTGTACAAGTGGTTAAAAAACCAGTTATTCAAATCTTTCACAAGACAACATTTTTATGTTGGTTCAATTACAAAAACTAGGAATAGTCCATGTATTAGGACCAGGATAATGTTTGCTTTCAAAATTATACAGTTTTTTGTGTCATATATATTACTTGCTTTTAGATGGAAGCATTACATTTCAGTTGAAGTACATCTATCTGTTACAAGTGGCTTAATAAACATTCATGTAAATTTTTAAAATGTTGCAATCTAGGTTTTCAGTATTTTTATTTGAAGTATATTTCTACAACAAACTGCAACAGTATATAACCTATAATACCTCACAACAAGACAAAATTTTTTACCTTATAGACATGATTAAGATTTGCTCCTCTGTCAAATATTTCTTCAATAAACACTTCAAATCTATTTCACTCATACCACTAACACTTGCAATACACCTGCATGCAAGCCTAAAAAGAACCAGAAAACATTTCATGAAAAAAAAACAATTATAAATCAATTACAAACCTATGTAAACATATGCTTATTAAAACTGTACAACGATTAATTATAAAAGCATGTTAGCATGTTATTCAAGAAAATGCCATTTCTAAAGTAAATAACATGTAAAGTTGTTTCATTAACAAACTTGTACATGAAATAATTATTAACAAACATATCTTTCAAAGAAACAAAAAAGCTGGGTTAAATCAAAATTACATTAAAATATTTCATATGTTCTACATTAATGTAACTATTAGAGACCCATGGATAATTCACAGCGATAATTGTACAATAAGGAAAACAACACTGCTTGTTGGATCGATGGCACAAGTTTTGAGAATAGCTAGAATTGATGTAGGCCCCCTACTAATTATGGCACTACAAAGTACATAAAGTATTTAAAAGATTGTTTCATACCTTTGAAAGCTGAAAAAATGTATCCTCACCACGAAATGGACGTAGGGTTATTGAATATGTTTACTTTGATTTGCTGGACCATAAACAAACTAATGACGGCATACAAAGCTGTGTGCAGAGCAGTGTGCAACTGTTTAAATTCATTAGTGAGCCCATGCACTCAAGTGAGTCAGGTCCAAACAAACAAAATAACAAACTTAACCAACTATATGACTGATTACATTAGAGAATATAATAGCTTCCCACAATAGAGCCTAAAATATTAAATAAATAAAGTAAGAAACAAAGTGGAGGTTTATATAATAAAATAAAATGAATAGTCTCATGTGATGTCACTGTGAAAGTATTTATACATTGTCAAAAGGTGGCAGCAATCTTCATCAATCAAGTACAGTGTAAATAAAACACTTTAGTGTACATACTTTTGATCTCCAATGACTAAATGTGCATATTCACACCATTTCAAATATGCACTGATAATCTGAGGGAAATGCCTTCAGAATGGACAAAGCATTCTGTATTATAATACAAATAAAATGGGTTTACCATCTCACTTCTTCCTGCTCATGACATAGGAATGATACAAGACAACTCCAGTCCCACTTTACCCGGAAAAATGCTATGTTGTGAAGTAGAAGTTTAAATGCTGCCTGTAGCAGATCCAAAACAGAATATTCACAATCTTTTTCTTTGGTTTTCTTTCTCTAAATGAGAACAAATAATAATCAATGTAATCTATTAATATCTAACTTTGTTATTATTTTTTGAAAGAATATTGCAATATTTATCAATACAAAATAATGTAATTACAGCAATAGTATAATATATTTAACAATCAAAAGAAAAAACACCTTATCAGAACTTATAAATATAATTCTTTTACCAACTGTTGAAATAAAAGGCTTTTATTTGTATTTCTTAATAGTATAAATATATACTATGTTGTTGTTGGGCTCAGGATTCTTCTACAGAAGGTGTCTGTGACTTGTTAGTGATAAATTCAACAATAAATGAACAGCAAGCGCTTCACTTGTCTTCAAAATAATATATATATATATATATATATT
>NW_013665768.1:605622-608119 GCF_000517525.1 Limulus polyphemus
AAAATCCACTTAAGCTTATTCAATTACTTTAGAATTTCAGTTGACAAGGCAAACTATCCTCTCTATTACTATTGCACTAGTATTCTGTGTGTGTGATTCATTTAGAATTGAGGTACAAATTACCGTAATATTTGGTCTTCTTTCTTCAAAATATCCTCTGTTCCTTTTGTCCAAGTGCACTCAGGCTGACTCAGTTACTTTAGAATCACACTTTGACATAATAAATTGTTTTTCTTATTTCTTTTTCTACTGTTAGTCTTACTCTAACATATTAAACATTAAGCCTATGAACTCTTCCTTGTCCATAACTTTACTCTCTTCTGCTATTGTCTGTATACTGTTTTTGCTTATCTCACACTGTTTATATCTTTATCACTTAATCATCTGGCCTTCTAGAAATATGTATATTCTTGACATCAATGTATTGCACATGACGTTTGATAGTCTCAACATTAATGACTTGTAAACTTCCTACAATCGTCTGCTTTTAACTCTTATTATAAGAAAAACAATAATAAAACATTCACTCACAAAAATAAACTAATCAATAATATCTAAACTTTTATATCATGACACACCTGTTGCTTCAATTATACATGTAAGACATAAGACCATAAAATTTTGCAGCTTAACAAAACAATTTGATGACAGGTTGATATCAAAATTTAATATCAACAATATATAAGTTGAAGAAAAATAAATACTGACTTCATAAGTAAATTAATATTCTTTACCTTCTACCTCTATAGCAGTAAACAATTTTGTGCATTTTCCCAACAACACAATGGTTTACATGGTAGGGGGACTGTCATTAAGTATATGGATGAAGTTATTTGTTGTGGGAGGCACAGAAAAAATTTGCTTGCCAGGTACTCAAGTACTGGACATTATAGAACATGTTAACAGTTTACTTGTTAGTATCAAGATACATTCTCGTTTTGTAGTACATGTTGGAAATTGTAAATCAGAAAAAGTACAAAGAACTCATTATTTACGGATAAAAATAGATGTATGTCACTTTTGGAAATTCTCCCTAAAGTTACATATAGGAATGAGTGACTTAGCAGGATACAAGGCTTAAATGAACAATTATCAGAGATATGCTTAGAGAAAATGGTGGAATTGTTGGACCTGTGAAGTAGTTTTTCAGGGTAAAGGTGAATTATATGATAGAGATAGGCTCCAATTAAGCAGGATAGATAGTAAGATGGTTTTGGAAGCAATAAATATATTTATGAAATATAATATAAGCTAAATTTGCAACAAGTTTGGGGAATTTTAAGAAATGAATTGCTTTTAAATCAAAACAGGCATGTTCCTAAAAAGAGAAAATGGGTAACATGGAAGATCAATCTCAACTAAATAAACATAAAGGGGAAAATCTAGGCTAAATCCAATAAGTTTTAACAACTTTAAACTAACATAACTAAGGGATTTGGTTAAAAAAGAAATGAGGAAATCTAAAAGAGCTTTTGAAAAATAAATGACTAATAATGTTGAAACTAACAGCATAGATTATTTAACTCTCTCACTATGGGCTTGGTCCCAGGGAATGATCTCATAACCATTTCGTGCTTGTTATAGTTTTCATACCATAACTTTTACTACAGTAAGCATATGTTAATGAAATTTTGCAGAGTATAAGTGAACATTACAAAAAGTCTTTCTTTGCAAAATATTTTTTTTTATTAAGTTTTAAGATTTACTAAGTAATGTATGTTTTTCTCATGTATTTTTCTTTTTGAATGCTGACTATCCAACATGCAAAGTAATTTTGCTTTTAAGATTAAAAAAACTTTTATGCATTAGAAAATTTTGAAATTTCACAAGCAAAATCTTTATAACCTCCAAATAATTATCAAATGTTTTTTTAGAAAGAACTTTATATTTTATCTGTCATTTTAACTAATGTATCTCTGTATGGGTTATGTCAATTTGACGAACCTAGTAACCACCATAAAAAATTGGGAAATAGATATAAATTATGCATTTTTTGTTCTAAAATGACTACAATAAATGTTTAGTCTAAATAACTTAAGTCTCATAACAATATACATCTAAACATATTTATTATTTTTATTTTATTGACCTTTCAGCCGTGCCTGAGTAACATTACAGAAGTTGCAATGATGTGGCACACGTGCACTCATGTTACCGTATCCAAGAATAGAAAACTGGTCTTTACAAAGTGACCTGTCTTGGCTGTGTTTTAGTGGACTAGCATTTTGTAAAATACAGTTACATTTCAATTATTATACATCATATATCTATATAGATTACTGCTATTTTGAAATATGACCTTTATACTCAGTTGCTGCTTGACATAGGTTGCTAAGCCTTTAAAAATTTTGCATGTGGAGGATAGGAAACAAGATCATTTTTTTAGGTTTTATATATATACATTTGAATAACTAAAAAATCATTTCAAGCAGACTAAAGACACACCCTACCTCCATGAAATCTTGGTTCAAAAGAAATGGCTTCCTAAGAATTTAAA
>NW_013665768.1:608197-615204 GCF_000517525.1 Limulus polyphemus
AATTTGAGTTTCTAATTCGTACAAAACTATAGACTTAATATTTTGACTTCACAAACGTCTAATTTGAACCAGTGATGCATTCAACATACCATGTGACACACAAAAATCAATGTTTATTTGTGTTTTTTAATATTTACTTTTAAATTAAGAAATTGAGTAATAGTATAGTATTAAGATTTGATTTATAATCTACAGTTTGATATCAAAGTTATTGACATAAGTTCATGAAATAGTAGTTCAATAAAATTTTGAATGAGAGTCAACAAACAAGATGACGTGGCCTTTCACCCATGACCCGTCTCGAGTGGGTTAATGGATTCCAGTTAAATTTAGCCCTTGTTAATTGTGGAGTAGTTCAGTTATCATTGCTTGGGTCTTTGCTATCTTCTTTTAAATTTAGATTAAGGATATCAGTAAGTTGGTAAAATTTCTGATAACCTTACATGCTTGGGTATTTCTAACTATTGGGGTTTTAAAGAATGACATGGATCAATTGATAAGTTGGATAAATATTTGGCTTATGACCTTTTATTATAGTGCAAGTTGCAAGGCAATGCATTTGGATTATCACAACTTAGACCACAAATTTAATACAGTTGGAAAAATCATCATATAAAAATGGTTTAAATTTTTACTTTTTCCAAGGATGGGTGTGAAAGGACCACCTTAAAGGACCAACTGGTTACTTATTTTCCATATAGTAAATTTCTCAATAGAAAACAGCATCAGCTAGTTAAACTAATAATTTTGCCCTCTTTCATGGAAAAAAGTGATACAATTCCCTTCTAATAAACAAAATACACATCACTGATACACCTACCAAAAAAAGTATATAATTTCCCACCTACAGGAACAAACTACATCAGTATGGTTCTCCTCCAGCAGAGACAACACACTAAACTTGTAATAGCACCAAACAACAGGAAGGGTGAACTACACTACACCAGTGCTATTTCCTATTAGCAGAAACAATAAACTGTACAAGAGCAACTCCTCATTGATCAACAGAAACAGTAAGTTATATCAAGGAAGCTCTATAGTGGCAGAAACAGTAAACTGCATCAGAGATACTCTCCAATGACAAAAGCAGAATACTACACCAAATGAAATAGGAAACAACACAAGAGCAAATCCCCTTTGATAAACAGAAACAGTAAATTACACCAAGGCAACTCCATACTAACAGAAACAGCAAATTGCTCAGAGCTATTCTCCAATGACAAAAATAGGGAATTACAAAGTAACTTCCCACCATCAGAAACAGTAAACATTCCAATGCAATTCATCCAATAATAACAACATCAGAACTGAAACACCACATTGACAGCAATAATAAACTAAACCACAGCAATACATACTGAGATACAGAATAAATCACACCAAAGCAACTCCACAATGAAAGATACAGTACACTACATCACAGCAAATCCTCCAGTGGCTAAGCACCAGAGCAACTCCATGCCAACTGAAACAGTAAAAATTATATCCAAGCAACTTGATTAACAGAAATAGTAAACTACACTTCTACAATGTATATCAGAAAAAACAGCAAATTACACAACAGATATTCCAAACTAACAGAAACAGTTAATTAAGCTAGAGCAGCTTCTTAATGACAGAAACTTTACATCAGAGCATCACCCCCATGAAAGAAATAGTAATTGGCAGAGTAACTTTATACAATATTAAACAGTAAAACTATACCAGAGCAACATATATTAGTACAAATATTAAACTATCCAAAAGAAGATACGCACTAACAACAACAACAAACTAAACCACAGCTACTTTCCACCAACAGAAACAGTAAATGTGCCAACACAGCTTCATATCAACAGAAACAATAAGCTACATCAGTGACAGAAATGGTGAACTATGCTTTGATTTTTTCTTTTATGAAAAACTATTACCTTTTTTGAAACTGGTTCCAACTCTTCTAAATTTTCAAATCTCTTAAATATTGGTGGATGATTTTCACAGTACTTCAAACAGAAACTACAAAAAAACAAAACAAATATCAGTTCATTGTAACAAATGTATATATCTGCTTTTGCAAAAGTTTCAGACAAATTATATTCTAAAATATATTTTTTGTGAACTGGTTATTGCTGTGACTCACAGCTAAATGAAAATGTAATCCATCTCAAATACATAAATAATAAAATGTTGATTTAAACAATTCATCAATTTACTATGAAAAAGTCAGCCACTAAAGGATTGATTTAAATAATAAAAGTGTATATAAAGTACAGACAGAAAGAGCTAAACATGTATATGTTGGTATGTTCTCTAGTTCATATGACTTTTAACTGTTCTGGATAATTTTTAAGTCACATTTATACTTCATTTATATGCTAACTTAAAATAACTATTTTAGATCACCGTATCTGCCAGTGTATAAGATGACCCTGGATGTTTTTTAGCAAATTAAGTGTATTTCTTTGAGGTGTGGTGTACAGGACAACCTCTATTGTCAAGCAAGTCTAGGATGTTATTTTTGACTGTGCTAACCTGCAATCTAGGGTAATCAATATAACCATGTTTGCTTTTTTATACTCTTCAAATGCTACAGACAGTTCAATGCAGCATATCTTAAATCACAAACACATAATAAACAATTTTACAAAGTTTACATCATAGTTGAACTCCTTTTCTATTACAAAAAGTTATTTTCAAAAACTAAAAATGTATTTCCAAACATACTTACCTCCACTGACTCTCCCTCCCTTCCTACCCACTAAGAGACGGTGTTAGTGACCGGAATGAGGTAAGTCTTGAAAAAGTTATTTTATTGTCTGCATGCAGTGCTTATATACAATACCTGCATAAAAAGCATGTGAGGGCCGGCGTAAAGTTTTGCAAGTTAGATATTGCTGAGGGCAGTCGAGTGGGGGTATATAAAGACTGGAGCAAGTGAACACAACGTTAGATGGGAAAGATGAAGATCGAGAAATAGCTATTAGTGACAGCGGAGGTAAGTATGTTTGGAAGAGTTTTTGGAATAATGATCGGTCAGGATATAGCAAAACGTAAGTAGAATGATAGAGATAAAGAAATAGCTATTAGTGACAGCGGTGGTAAGTATGTTTGGAAGAGTTTTTAGAATAAATGAGCGGTCGGGATAGAGCAAAACGTAAGTAGAATGATAGAGAGTCCACTGAACATGAATGGCATATAAATCAGAAAGACGGCATCCATGAAGCTAATAGCAATAAAAAATAAACTTTGAGGGAAAAGTGGTATAATGAGCAGGAGGCCATGGGTTCAAAGGGATGACATGATATAGCATGTAAAACAACCCTAAAGTCCCAATTAGGCAGTTGAAAAGGTTGTTTAGGTCAGAAAATATGAAAAGAACATAAGAGATGGGATAATACAGGAGAGTCAAAAACCTTCTGATATTTAGAATATCGAAAATTATTTGCTAAGGAAGTATGACCTTTTTCAAAAATCCATGTCAAAAAATGTGATATCATGGAGACAGTTGGACAAAGGGGATTGAAAGTTCTTCTCAGATACCATTGACGATAAGTAGTCCATTTCTGCTGATAAAGTGGCAAAGTAGGTTGCCAGAAGGATTTTGTCAAATAAACGGAATCTTTAGAAGTTAAACCCCTATTACGGGCAAAGGATTCCATAACTTCCATGCATGAAGATTTAGTCGTCGAACATCGGGATGTTGAATGTTGGGCCGAGGTTGTCTCAATGAGGATAGGTGAAGAGGTGGACATTCTTGAAGCAACTGTAGAAGAGAAAACCATGCTTGAGCTGGCCAAATAGGTGCAATCAAGAGAACCTGACAAGGTATGGAATGAATCATAGACAAGACTCTGGGTAAGAGAGAATAGGTGGACAGTCTTGACTGAAAGCATCTATCGCCAGGGCTTGTGGATGAAGAACAGGAGACCAGAACAGCAGTAGATGTGCATTCCAATGGGGTGCAAAAGCGTCGATCATCGATGCTCTAAACTGAGAACAAATCCATTGAAAATTCTTCTGATGTAACATCCATTCTGTTGGAAGGATTCGATGGGGTCGAGAAAGATGATCTGCAATCAAATTTATGATTCTTGGTACATGGCAGTCCAAAAGATGTATGTTGTGGGAATGAGCCCAATACCGAAGATCCAAAGTTCGGAAACAGAGATCCCAAGTACCTCCCTGACAAGAAAGATAAGAGACCACCATGGAGTTGTCTGAGTAAATCACGACTATTTTCCTAATCAAGATAGTAAGACCTCGAATCATTGCTCGATGTACTGCAATAAGTTCTAGAACATTGATATGCAGGGTAGATTTGGAGTTTATCCAAACACCCTGAAGAAAAGCACCCCAATCGTGAACAGATGGATATCTGGCCGAGGAGGTGGTATCTGAACCCTGATAGTCATGTTGTTCCTGTCTAACCACCACCAGAGATCTGCAATCTCATTCTCGAACAAAGAGACTGGTTGATCGATGTGCATGGTCCATTGGTCGCAAGGTGCCTACTGAAGAGACCTCATATGGGCCCCACCCAATGGTACAAGGGATTCAATAGAAGCCCAGTGGGAAAAGGTGATATAATCAAGAGCCTGACAATTTCTTCCATATGTTGAAGTCGGAGAGGAGAACAACACTCCTAGATAGATCAGGTATTGAGTTGTTGAAAGGAGGGATTTTTCCAACCTGATAATGAAGCCCACTCTTCTGGCTTTGGAAAGGAGAATTTGAGTATGTTGTTCGGTAGTATGATAAATTGGTGCCGAAAGAAGCCAATCATTCATATAGTGATGTGAGCACAGACCCAGAATATGAAGATGCTGAGCAAAGGCCTGTACTACTCGGCAGAAGACATATGGTGCTGAAGCAAGTCCAAATGGGAGAGCTCTGAACTGGAACACTTGATCCTCATGCACAAAATGCAGAAAATGATGAAAAGATTCTGCTATGGGAATGTGAAGATAGACATCTGCAACATCGAACTTGGTCATCCAAAAACCTGGTAAGAAGTGCCATCGAAGTTGAAGA
This sequence comes from Limulus polyphemus, assembly GCF_000517525.1. NCBI lineage: Eukaryota > Metazoa > Arthropoda > Merostomata > Xiphosura > Limulidae > Limulus > Limulus polyphemus. The sequence continues at coordinate 613,208 of NW_013665768.1, forward strand.
AAATATTCCATGGTGAAACAAGATGGCTGAAGAAAAAATTTAGTCAAGATAAATCTATGATAGGATGCTAATCTCCAGAAAGAGATGAGAATAGAATCCTGGATGAATGGGATCAACCTTCTTAATGGTTCATTTGAGAAACAACTCCCGAATGGCTCGGGCTCGAAGATCTGTACATCTGAGGTCTGAAGGAGGAGGAAAAATGACTGGAAGGGAGGACAGAGGAGGGGAGAAGTAAACTGAATCTCGAATCCCAACTCCAGCACTCTGAGAACCCATTGATCGATGGTGAAAGAGATGTAACCATCCTCACACAGGATTTGGTGAAAATATGTAGTTACTGATGCTGCTGTCACTGTCTGTCCAAAACTACAACCGAGAATAAGAACAGAATCGATTAAGAGAACCAATGGAACAAGAGTGGAAGGAGGGGGGCCTTGAGACACAAAGGGATGAATCTGCAGAATTACCAGTTGAAGTAGAATAGAGTCGAGCAGCCAAACATGCTGTATCAACTCTGGCTTCTAAAGATTCTGGAATTCCAGCAAATAAATAAGGCAGAAGAAAAGGTGCTTCTCATAAATCTCAAAGGGCAGAAGAAGGTAAGTGAATACCCTCCAAAAAGCATCACAACTCAACAAGTCCCAGCAACAGACCAACCATGACACCAAGGTAAGTCCTGAAGAGGACAAACATGTCATAGTAGAGACCAGTAAAGGGCTCAGTTCTTCATCAAATTGTTGAGGCGATCAGTGATATGCTTCAGACAAAAGTTGAAGGGAAGAGAAGTATCTTAAAACAGTAGTAAGAGTCAAATGAATCAGTGAAAATTGCAACCTGTTAAAAGAGATAACAAGTTTGTACCTAGCACCCCATAGATCCAACCTTTGAGTGTTCAAATATATATAATCCTGAAGATGATATGCCAAGGCATGTTGTTCAGATAAATGGGGGGGCATAGCGACACCCTCATGTAATTGTGTTGCAAACCTCCCTGCATGCACAGCAATATCAGGAGAATGAGGTAAAACTAAGTAATCCCTTTGAGATCAATCGGACAACAAAGCAGAAGTAGACTCAAAATCAACTGGTTGCATCTCCAAAACATCACAAACATGTGTAACTAACTGCAGAAAAAGAGCAGAAGGTGACTGATCAGATGAGTCCTCATGAGAGGAAGCTTTAGTGAAAGAAGGAGCAGAAAACAGGGAGTATAAATTCTCCCCAGAATATCACGTTTCAAAATAAAAATTCAAATCAGCACCTCACGGAGAGATACCCCCAGGCCGCATGAAGGACTCCATCTCACCCTGAATCAGGTCACACGGACAGTTTCCATGGAGAGTCGCCCCCCCCCCCCATACTGACCACCACTAGATAACACATGAGGAATAGACGAAAGCTGTGTTGGAAAAAACAAATTCAACAAAATATATCTCTAGTTTAACAAAACAAAGGAATTCCCGATTATTGAAAGCAAAAACTAAGAAAATGTAAATCACAAAACGTTAGTCAGAATGATCGTGCTTTGTCGAAAAAAAGTGACTTTACTGTCTGCATACAGTGCTTATATACAGTACCTGCATAGAGAGCCTGCATAGTTTTGCAAATTAGATATTACCGAGGGCAGTCGAGTGGGATATATAAAGACACAATGTTAGATGGCAAAGATCAAGATCGAGAAATAGCTATTAGTGTCAGCGGAGGTATGTGGTTTTGAAAATACTAAACCATAAGATGTAGTGATCTACAATAAAAACATGTCTACAAAATTAGTGCACATTATAGAAACTAACTTTTTTGATATACTATTAGTAATATTTCAGTATGACGAATGAGATCAATACATTTCAAGTCTAAGATGTCATGATTAATTGTAACTAACATGTGAGATAAATAACTTCTAGTAATGAAGAATTGAGACAAATGATACAATTACAAATATGTTATTGTAACACAGTAGTTGGCACGATGTCAACACACTTACTCAAATATAC
>NW_013665768.1:616204-629629 GCF_000517525.1 Limulus polyphemus
ATAAACAAAACATTCAAATTAACTAGTTTATGGAATACACATAATTACTCATTTTATATTTCTGAATAAAACTCCTTTAAGTATCATTCTTCACCATCAATCTAGTTGAACTAATAAAAGTTCACAGCTCAAAACTGCAGTCCCTAATTGTTGAAAAATAGTCTATGAAAACATGCTTTCATGATTCTTTGGGGTGAATTTATCTTTTGTAGATGCATGGTAGTAAACCAAACACTTTCTGGTTCAACAAGTTTTTGGATTTCTTTGTATGAATAAAATACACAAACTTCCCAATAAAAGAAGTGTCAATCACTATAAGAATATCTATCTATCCAGCAGCTAATTTGTGTCTATAAAATGTAATCTTAAAAGCTTATTTGCAAAATTTTTTCCATGCAGTGAAATTTTTGTATCATATACCTTAAACCTACAAAATATAATAAAATACCTTTTATTTAATTTTAGTCTCATTTAAAAGTTTTCAACTTGTATAATTGTTTGTATTAAGTTATAACAAACAAATAATTTTACAACTTCTCAAAGACTACTGAAAGGCAATAACTATGTTTCTCACCTAGCAGCATCTGGATAGTTTTGAACTAGTTTAGATAATGCAACTAAAACCAGTTCATTTTTTCTAATTAATTCAGAATTATTTCTATCAATGCTATCTTGACATCGTACTAATAGGTCCAAAAGGAAAAAATGAAACATATGAGCAACAGTTTCTGTAGTCTTCCCATGCAATAATAGCTTTGACAGTTGGTTTAGAATCTCTTGCCTGTCGTTTGGACTCCATACCTGGAAAGAAAAAAGAAAACTTAGCAAGCTTCTAAACTTTAAATACTAAAACATTTCTGTACAGGAAGAGCCTTGGATTTTATTGTCCGATTCTTTAAACCAATTACATTTACTTTTGAGCCTAGAAAACACAGAGTAATGGATTATTTGTAATTCTATTACACAACAGGTGAAGGCACAATTACATATATTACTTGTCACATAACAAGAGATCAAAACAAGTATTGATGACTTCTTGAAATATAAGGTGTGGGTTTAGTATTTGCTTTCTCTGGGGGGGGGGGGGGGATAAATTGTAAGGATAGCTTTAAGGGATCAACCTGTCTCTTTTTGTCTGCATATTATTTCATTATTTGATGAAATAAACAAAATGTCAGGTAGTCAACATAGCTTTACAAAAGAAAGATCTTAATTTGCAGATGTAACATTTTTTAGATGGATGAAGGTGAAGTAAGATTGATTTACCTGGATTTTCAAATATTTTTCATATGGTGCTGCATATAAAATTGTTGAAAAAATATCTCAATTGAAGTAGGTGATAAATTAGTTAAATGAAATGATGACCAGCTAGGTACAATGAAACAAAGTTCTTATTACAGTACAGTCTAATTGGACTAATGTTATAAACGGTGTGTTTTAGGGATCTGTGCTGGGTATGTTACTGTTACTCATTTACATTAATGACATTGACTGAGAGTTGCTTAAATTTGCTCAACATTGACTACAAGTCTAGGCAGGCATTAGTTTCATTGTACAAGTTACTAGAATATTGTGCATAATTTTAGAGCCTGTATTTTACAAAGAACATTTAGTTGTTGGATGGGGTTAAATGGAGAGATGATTTCAGAAATATCTGGAGTGCCATATAAGGATAGATTGGCATCTCTTAATTTGTTCTCTCTTGAAAAAAGGATCAGGTGTGGGTATGCAAGAACAGCCTTGGAGGTGCAAATGGTTCTTTTTTTTATATGTTATATAACTGAAATATTCAAAATTATTAAGGGAATTTTTAAGATGAATGCATCAGACTTTTCTAAGTTGAATTCTAATGATAGTAGGACAAGAAATTATTAATTTAACATTTGGAAAAGGTGGCATAACACTGAGATAACAATGAACAATTTGGTCTTTTAAGACTGTCCTTGCACACCTGCTCTTGAGAAAAGTAAACATTTAAACCCACAATTGAGGCAGTTCCATTTTTCCAACAAGGTTGAGACCTGTAAAACAAACTGTCATCTATAGTAGAGGATATAACTTTGCATAAGTGTAAGGAAAAAAAATTATATTTGAAGGATCATGGTACATTTAGTGATAAGTTTTCTGTCTGATGAAGAAGGTTAGGAGTCAGGACAAATTTAATGGCCCAAAAGCCCACTTGGTCATGTCAAATAAATCTTTATAAATTTGAGAAAGATTTATCATTTTCCAAATCTCCAACATTTAAGATAAGTAGAAATACTTTTCAACATTTCCAATGGAACAATATAAGTTTCCAATAAGATAAGTCCATAACTGGATTTTCACTGCACTTAACCTTACAGGCGGCCAAAAACCTAATTAATAGTTAGATGAAGGAGGACATTAAAGAGAAGAAATCAGAGTAAATTGGTATAATGGAAAAACAAGAACAAAATTGATTAATAGGCATTTTGCCAATTGGAAGAATGTAACTTATGAGGTACCTCAGGAATCTGTTTAATGGCACTTATTGGTCATTATTTAGTGCAAACATTTCGATAACTTTTCCTAGTTCATTGATGGTAATATTAAATTATGAAAAAAAAAACTGAATGCATTGAGAATGTTACTTTTATTCAAAAGAACCTTAATAGTCTTAGAGACTAAGCAAGAATATGGAAAATGAGTTTCAATATATAAAAGTAAATTATGTGCTTAGGATATTGAAAGTGCAAAAGGACTTGCTGTGTGTATGAAAGCAGCACTAGTGTTGCAGAAAAAACAAATAATTTACTATAGGTATATTTTTTTGATAAAGCTCTGAAGCATTCTGCTGAGTGTTTAACTCTGGTGAAAAGAGCAAATAGTTTTTTGTTTTTTTTTCAGAATTTTTAAATTTAAGAATGATAGGATTATTTTAACCTTGCTTAAGAGTCTGATGACACTTAATTTAAGGTATGGTACAAAGTTAGAGTCTCCTTACTATAGAAAGTGCAACATACTGGAAAGATGCACAAATGGGGGTACTTGGTTTAAGAAACTTGTAATAAAAGGAAAGGACTTGTTTTCTCCAGAGCATACAAAAATCAAAGTTGAATTAATTCAGTGTTCAAGTTGTTACTATTTCCACAGTCTTCCAATGGGTGGTCTGTTTAAGTCATAGCAAATGAAAATTTAAAGTATGAATTTAAATAGTAGGAATGATAGGTTTAAAATCTGATGGCCTCAAAGCAGACTACAGACATATTTAAAAATGCATGGGTTGCATTAAATAGGTCACTAATTAGGCCTTATATACAGTAGTGTATCCAGTTTTAGTTCCTTTATCTTAAGAAGGACAATGAATTGTCGAAGAGATTCAGAAGATCACCAGGTGATCTTGGATATGAATGGGTTATTATATGAGAATAAGCTGAGATCTCTTAACTTGCTTTCTCTTAAAAGAAAAGGATCAAGAGTTATCTGTTTGAAGTATTCACACATCATATTTTTTCATGTTGAATTCTTAGGGCACTACTTGAAAAGAGCAGACATGTCCAGTAAATTATAATGTACATTCTTTGATAAAAACTACTTTTCCATAAATGTAAATTCTCCGGCATACAGTGTGTAGTTTGAAACATTGTAAACTTTTGTTGAATAGGTACAGAGATATGGAAAACTTTTTAAAATTTCTTTTTGATGCTTCAATTCTTTGATTTTGAGAAAAAAAAGGAATCTGGATGAAGTTAATGACTTTGACTAAAACTATCATAACATACTGATAACAAGGGATGATCTTGTCCTTCAAGGCTGATCCTGTTTATCTACACTCATAATAAAAGAAAACTATACACTAAGCCCATCTTTTCTCTTTCAGGAATATCACAGACATCCCTTCCTAAATTCTTAACTGATATCTATTCCATTTTAAGGATTTTAGGCTTGTGTCCTCTTCTGAATACACTACAGAAATCCAAATCCTTTATTCTATATCTATAGTTTTCAGAACTCCAATATTTAGGCCATGAGACAAGATTTATCATTTGTGAATTGCTGTAATAAGATAAATTGATTGTTTGGGATATATCTTAAAAATTAATTGCCTTTAATTCAAGACAGACATTTTCCTAAAAAGAGAAAGAGGATAACAAGAAAGATCAAACCTAACTGGCTAACTACGGACGTAAAGGAAGAAATCAGATACATACCTGAAGTAAGAAGTTTAAATTGGCAGATACTTAGATAGAAGATTTACGAAAGGAAGCTAGGAATTTGGTTAAAAAATAAATAAAGAAATCAATAAATGTTTATGACAAAACAGTTGACTGATAATGTTAAAGTCATTTACATATCAGAATTAGGGTAAGGTTTTTAATAACACATTATTATTTCATTTAATTTTTTTTTCTTACTATCACACAGAAGAACCGGTGAACCATCATTGCTGAAGGTAAGCAGAATGTTAAAATGGGGAATAGATTTTCAAAAGATGCTGATGGCAAGTTTTTTATTGAAGGTTATTATGAGATGGCTGAGGTTTTAAATATTTTTTTTCTTTTGATTTTACAAGAGTGGATGTGAGCAACACTACTGATCCTAAGCATTCTTTGGGTAACGCTGGAGTTAATCTGAATTATGCAGATATTAATTACCTAGTGGTAAATAAAAAGAGGGGATAAATAAAAAGTTAGAGGAGATCTGATTGAGATGTTTAAAATTTTTAAGGGAATTGATGGTATCGATGCATTGCCTTTCTACCTATTTAATGGTAAGAATGATAGGACAAAGAAGAGAGAAAGTTTGGCAAGGTATGAGTCATGTTCATGTAAGACAGTTTTATTTTTCAAGCAGGGTGGCTCACCAAGAGGTAGGGGAGCCCAATTCCCCCTGAAAAAATCTAGGCATATTGATCACATATTATCTTTCATTTTTGATATATAATAAACTTGTTTTGTATCATTTAATAAAAAAGTAAATAAAATTTCTATAAACACTATTACATTTGATTTGTTGTAATGACCATTTTATTAAACATTTAGATCAATTTCAGCTTTTTGATTTATTGGCCCCCCCCTAAGTGGAAACCTGGCTATGCCATTGGGTGACTGTAGTAAATTTAAGGAAGTTTATGTTAAGGTTTGTTAAACATTTAATTAAAAGCCAGCTTTGAATTACTTTTAATAGTTTAGTTTGGTGGGTGGACAGCCTAGATAGGCCAACAGGTCACTTGCTGTCCTTAAGTTTTATGTTACGTATTTGTAGACTACACATTTACATTAGTCTAATTACTAATTAGTAACTACACTTATTTTTGTTAACTAATTATAATCAATCAAGCATATATGCATTATACACCTATCAAGAAGGCCTGGGATTGAATACCTACCACTAGCAACATAGAAACTAGTCCTTCTCGGGCTTTTCTAAAGATAGTTGCAGATTTTCAGCCCAAACATAAGATAAAACTAGTTAGTAATGACAATGAAAATGTCACAGCCTCAACTGTTATTATAATACTATACCAGCTCATTCTCATCAAGACAAACACATATTTTGCCAATGTATATCAAAATGGCTTAAGGAGAACCTATGTATTTGTATGCTGCTCTCACAAGTTACAAATGAGCACGACATGCATACAATGTTAAATAAACAGAAGCACAGGCCACTGGATAGTTGGTAATTAGAACTGCATTTCAATTTCAAAGAAAATCTAAATAAAAATAAATGTATGAATGATCCCAACACAAGTGTCATTAATAACAAAACTTTCAGTTTCAATAGGAGAATGTAAACACAAAACTATGACAAATACATATTAATGTATTATATAAAAAAGCCATGAAAAGTGTTACTGTTAGTTATGGCTATGTCCAGCATAACCACCAAAATCACCATTGCAACAAAAGTTACAAAGTACAAATTATAATTTCGAAATGCAAGATTATCTCTTAACTATAGTCTTACTACTAGTATTATATTGGTGATGCTTGTGAATTGTGAATAATTAAATCGACAACTCTGAATTGTCTGTTGTCAAATATCCGTTTCAGTTTTTTTATGTTGGTTACCTACCTGTTTGGATAGACATGTTACAACTTTTTCAGTTTCAGTTCCAGCATTAGAATTAGCTTCAAACATGCGACAGAGCTCGTTCAATCTAGTACAAATGTTGATACCTTCCATATCTGTTTTATACATACAGAGCAGCAAATAAGAGCACGTTAATAATTACGAATACACCTTTCACGATATTTTTTTATAAAAAATTAACTACAAGTTGTGACAACTTACACCACAATGAAACGCACGTGTTAACATTCTATAGATGGCGCATTACACGTTTCCTTCTTCGTTTTTATCTTTAATGATAAATAATTTCAACTTATAATTCATGAGGTAGATATTATAAAATTGTATGCAAAACTTAAAGCTATAAAAAAAGAATAATTACTAAATCAATTCATTAAAGAGATAACAATATACGTAACTTAAATATATTTTTATTCTTAAATGACTGGCTGTCCAAAAATAAAGTAATGAAATTTTAAACTATCCCTCTATCATTACAAATAACATAAGATCGCAGAAATAATAGAAAACCGCACCGCGGCAAGTCTGGAGGCTTATACTGCTAAAAATCGGGTTTCAATACCCGTGATTGGCAAACGCAAATAGCCAAATTTGTATCTTTGTACTTAACAACAAACAAAGAAAAGAAAATTGAAACGGTAGAGAGCCATTAGACTCATTTAGAACTCTCTTAGAATGATTCCAGCATGATCAAGGATATGTAAAAAGCAACCCTTACATTTTTGGAAAATCATTATGCGGAGGTGAAGAGTTCACTCATGTTGCAATTGCTCTTGATCCAAGATTCAAAACTGATTTCGTGAAAGAAGCAGAATACAAGGGCTTGCTTGAGAAAGCTCTGCCAACTGCTGTCAAAGCTCTTATTAAAGAAAATCCAAAAGTAAGAATAAGCACTACATGAACTTTTAGGTCAGATATTCAAGAAAAAGTCAGATGCTGTTGAAAAGAGTGTACATGACTTATGCAGCGATAAAATTGAGAGGCTTAAGAGTGAATTGACAATTTATATGAAACTCTCTCTTCTTGCTTGGAGGAGTTTAATGTATACAAATTTCCTCATATATCTGAAGTTGCCAGGCATTTTTTTTGCCTCCCTGGCGACTTTAGTACCTTTAGAAAGGGTGTTTTCAACTGCTGCTGACTCAGTTTCAGCCAAAGAAGCTATGCTAAAACCAATATATGCTGACACGCTATTTTTTCTGAAAAAATGCTTAAAAGGTTTGCCTTATCTCTGAGACTCATTGCGCGACTTAAATTTTTTTTGGTACTGTTGGCGCTTTTTTAAGAACTAAATCTAAACACAAGCATTTTTTTCTATCTGATTTTAAATCCCACGTGTTTTTTTTTGTTGTTTTTTATGTTAATAGCCAAGTAAACGCCCCCTTTTTACCTGCATTCAAGACATTTGAAATTGAAAAATTTAAATTTAAAAAGATTTCAGTTTGTTTGTTTAAAGTTAAGCACAAAGTTGCACAATAGGCTATCTGTGCTCTGTCCAGCACAGGTATCGAAACCCGATTTCTAGCGTTATAATTTCCTTTAAATTGAAATTTTATTTTCATTGATATATTTCAAACAAGTAACTTTGAAACTCCCTGTAATAATTGACCATGGTGATTCATAATCTATTTCGGTCATTTTTATGTTTCTGGTTATAAAAAAAGAATAATTTTTCACTATATTTTCAAAATTGTTTCGTTTAGAGATAATGATGATTACAAATGTTTTAATTATTCATTTGAAATAAGCTGTCTCATGAGCAAATATGTGATTTTGCGTATTTTATCTATACTGATTATGTGCAGTAATCCTAAGTTTGTTGAATTAATAAATATTAAAACTTTTCTATTTGTTCAAGCTTTTATTGGAGTAAATAAATTTCATTTATATTGATGCTACATTAATTAAAATGATAAAAGACATAGTAAATGTAGAATTAAAGAAAAACAAATGTGGAGAAAATTTTGTCGTGATGTGTATTGTATCTCCTCCCTGTATTGTGTCACTTAGGTACTTGTATCGTGACACCTATAAATCCTAAATAGTTATCGCGATTGTTGCCGGCCATGCCGCCAGAGGACGACACGCGTATATCGACCTCAGGCAATGAGAGAAACGATGACTTAGTAGTTCCACGAAGTGTCACCAGACGGCGCATTGCTAGGCCGCCATGACAACAGAACATCAGAGACGATAACGTCATAATTCCACGAAGTGGAACCACAATCATCTCTCAAAGTGTCCTAACACCTAACCAATGACTAGATTTAATTACTTACAAGTAAAATAAGTATTGCAACACTGTTACACATGTCAGTTTTATCACACATCACTTGAACAAGACAAATATTATAGCCAATAATTTAATTTACATACTTTTACAATTATCCGTCGCTTTATGTATAAAACATTTCACTAATTCATTATTTCTATATTTAATCATGCTTTTTGCATTTCCTGGCATTTTTCATTTCTATAACTAATATCTATTCATTCTGAAAAGACGCAAACTAATAATTTATTCGAACATTGGTTTTACAGTTTTGCTTTATAAATAAAACATTAAATGCGATTTACAAAGGCAGACAATGTTACTAAGAATAGTGTTTCTATAAGCAAAGGATGATAAGCTCATCCTGTGGTGTCTCAATATCTAGATTTAATTATGTTACTAGTAAAACCATTATTTTAACGACAATCTTACTGTTTCATTAGTTTAGCTTTATGTTATCTGTATAACTATGATTGTTATTGTTCTTGACAAAATATTTCATTTTACTCATGTTACTTTCTAGTTTTAACTTACATAAGTTTTACAAAGGCAAGTGATGTTTCTATAGGTGTATATTGTTACTATAGGCAGATTGTCTTAATAGGTATATTGCACGTGCCTTAAAAAGGCGGATGCTATTATTAAGATTATATATATGCATTGTGTTATTAAGGGCAATTTGATTTTAAACATCTAGATTTAATTATGACACGTTTCACTTACAAAAGTTTACAGTGTTTCTATGGGCCGAAAATGCTGTCATTACTTTAGGCATACAGTATTCTGTAGGATTTTAAAACACCTGCCATTTCGCTTTCACAAGTCAACGAGACAATTATTATAACACATATCAGTGTTTTTTTTTATCTATCGTTTAATAATCTACTTTACATACTTTTATCTTCCTGAAAAGGATGTATATTTAATTCTCTATATAATTTAACATACAGTTTCACTTTATAAGTATATATTCACATATAACGCATATTATAATGTCTGGTGTAAGTCATATTCTTAATTTAATCCTCTGAAGTATGATTTTGCTCATATCATTTTGCTACAACTAAGTATAATAAATGAATAACTTACTGTTTAATTTTACTATTATAGAATCTATTTAAAATAGCAACACGTACCATTCACTTGAAGTTCTCTACAATTATAATTCATAAAACTTGTGTTTTTACTTTCTTCTTTAATAATCACATATAATACACGTTATAATGTCTGGCATAAATCATATTCTTATGTTAATCCTCTAAAGCAGGGATTCTCAAAGTTTGGTATGCGTACCATTGGTGGTACGTGGAGCTAATGTCGGTGGTACACAACAAAATTAATATAAAAAAATCATACAATTTGTAATAATCCCTATCTGAGCTTTCCACGCACATATACATACTTCTTCATCACTTATAGACTCACACTCTACCTGCATAAACTCACCAGTATTTTCTTCCCTTAAAATGGACAGAAATGGTAACACACTGTTTTTTAAACCATTAAACTTTTGGAAACTAACCCCAGAAACAGATACAAGAGACGTTGTCTGAGTTGTTAGTTTATAAACACATGTTACTTCTCAGTTAAAACACAATACTAAAAATCAAACCCAGAAATACATTATAGAACAGTAGTCACTAAATTAGGAAGCACTCTGTAGTTCCTTTGATAAAGCAGGTCCTGATTTCTTACTAATCTGGTGTAAACTGCAGATTTAACTTTGTCTTTATAGATAATAATGAAAACGATAATGTCACATATAAAACGCTTGCGGTCACCGATATTAAAGCCCCCCACTGGCTCATCGGCTTGTCTGAAAGTTTATAATGCTATAAATCAGGTTTCGATACCGTGGCGGGCAGATTGTGTAACTTTGTATTTCATTATAAACAAACAAAAAACCGATACCAAAAAAGGTGACCTCTTTGCTGAGTATTTCGAAAATCCCTTCACTACTCCTAAGTTCAAAACATTTGATAATTGCAATTATGATTTAGTTAACAATCATGTAACCACCATCCACTCAAATAACAACCCAAACTTTCCTGCAACAATATCCGACTAACTCTTTAATCTTCCTTACTAAAATATAAAAAACCTATTACTATTTTATGTATCAAAATATTGTTGTAACGTATTTTATCATTGAAAAAGTTCTTTTGAATTATTTGTAAAAAATATGCTGACTGATTAACTTGATAGACCACAACCACTGAACATAAGCGATCAATCACTAAGACTTTTGTATAACCATTCACTTTTCAAATGAATGTTTCACTGAATTCTAAATCACTTAACTGAATAGCAAATACTAAGTGGTATTTGTAACTAATGTTTCTATCTAGATCCTAACCTCATACGCTCTCTTAGCTAGCATCAAAATTAAAACAACGAAAATGTATCTTATAACAATATGTATCACGTGTTTAAAACATTCAGCTCATGTTGAAAACCGAATTAGCAACCCCATTACTACAAATGAGCCCGACCTTCTTATCGCTCACCTCTATAAGTTATTTAACTTATCTCTCCTTTCTGGCTGTTATGCATCTCAGTGAAAATCCGCTATTATAACAATCATTCCTAAGAAAAGGCCCAAATAATGAAATCCAGGCGACTTTCATCCCATCAGTTTACTAAATTGTATAGGTAAACTCTATAAAAATTGATCTCCTGAAGCCTGCAATTGTATCTAGAACACAACAACCTAATCTCAAACATTCAAAACGTTGCTAATCTCTAATTTAACAGTGAAAAACTAGAGGTAAGGCAGCTAATAATCACCACCCACCAAATCTTGGACTACTCTTTTACCAATGAATAATGGGATTGACTGTCATTTATAGTGCCCCATGGTAGAAAGAGCAAGCATGTTTGGTAGGACAGGGTTTTGAACAGCAACCCTCAGATTGCAAGTCAAGTGCCCTAACCACCTGGTCATGCTGGGTCCCTATATATATAATCTGATTATTCATTGGAAACGTGTTTTTGTTGCAACATTCTGTGAACTTAAAGATAAACCCTGAGATTCACAGTCTGAGCAGACACTAATCATTGTGTCAGGCCTGGCCAATTTGATTCTGATAGAAATGTTTTAACTTGATGTAAGTGCATGGTTACTTCACTTTTCTAGAATGTTTCTTGTAAAGTCAAGTATGATAAACCTGCATAAGGTTTTAATTCTTTAAAGACTTTTGTTTAGCCGAGTATAGCCCAATGGTTAGTGTACAGGACTATGGATCTGCTTTTCCATCGTTCATGTTCCATTAACGTAATAATAATAATAATCGCACTCTACACTTTAGGGCTACGGGCGAGTTATAAGGCCATGATCAAATCTCACTTTTGGTCAAACAAGAGTAGCACAAGAGTCAGCAGCGAATGTTGTTGACTAGCTACCTTCCCTCTAGTCTATCAATTCGAAAGTAAGAACAGCTAATAACGATTACAGTCTGTTAATAAAATGATATTGGATAAAAACGCATTTTGATTAGTTTGATTATAGTTAAATATTACTTCAAAAAGTTTCAAGTATTTGAATATTTCTATCTGTGTTATTTACTTGGTGGTGCTTAACTCTAAAATTACGCACTCCTTCCTATACCTTCCATTACCTGTTGGGTCAACATATTGCATCCTATTCGGTAATTTTATGTTTTTGACATTTACAATAATTAGTGTAAAGAACTAATTACTGACCTAAAACTTTGGGAGGAATCACTGTTTTGTTTGCCTAAAATACGTAGCGAATCCCAGCAGCAATAATGGGATTAGCTGCAATACTGATAGTGTTTTTGCTTACATTTTTTTGTGTGATTTATATTGTATTAAACACTCTGTAAACAGAGCCGGATTAAGGTTTAGTGGGTCCTGAGGCCCAGGTAATATTTGGGAATAATAATAATGATAATAACCCACTCTTGCTTCTATTCTGCTAGTTTTATGAACCATAATTTTTTACTTGGGTGGTTGGCGAGTCCCTAGGCCTGGGCCTAGGTGGCCTATGCATTAATCCGGTACTGCCTGTAACCAACACATTTATGAACCTTCGAGCAAGTTTGTGCATAAATAATTGAGAAAATGTGTTTTCAAACCAGCAGTTATATTGTTTAAACTTATAGACTATGAGGTACCTCGGAGTGATAAAGGATAAATCTATTTTTTTGTATTTCAACTGTGCTTTGTACATTCTATTGGAAGTTTGTTACCTGAATTTTTTCTTATTCTATTCGGTTGAAACGTAGTACTATTGGATAAGTGTTTGTTAAACAACAATCGAAACTATATTAACCTTGGTTTTATATGTTTTTACGGGAGCGTGATAAAATAATGAAAGTCGAAATACCAAGGATTTGTTTGTTTGCCATACAATTGGCTATCTCAGTATCTGTACTATACCCACCACGGGTCAGACAAAGGGGTCGATTACAAGTGTGGGATTACGAGTAGAAGTACGATTACAACATGATTGCAAGATGTAATTACGATTACAATTACACTCCAAAATTCTAGATTACGATTGCAATTATGAATACTTGGCTATAATTACGATTACATTTTTAAGGGAAAAAGAAGAAAATCAAAGATTAAAAACAAACTCTTTATTTTTCATCAAACTCATAAATAGGTTAACAAGTTCATTACATATCACTCAAGTGATCAAAAAACAAAGTTTAAATCTGAATTTTTATTCCCAAAATTTTTAAAGTCAACTGTTACACCAATTAAATATCAGTTGTTCAAGTCGATAGTCTGTCCAGTTGCATCTTTTTGGTTTGAAGACTTTGCCTGCAATCGAGAAAAGACTTTCAACAGGGGCGCTAGAGGCTGGAACCTGAAGGCTTAAGCAGGCGTCTTTTCAAAACTTCATTATTGTGGTGATCTGCTTGCTCTTTCCAAAATGCTAATGGATTAGCTTCCTAGGGCAAACATGTTATACTGAAATATCCTAAAACTTTGGTTTCAATGTCTGGCCTTGGTCTTGTTCTGTAGTTGTTGTCCCACTCTCTGACACCAATTTGTTACGTCTCTGGTTGTTAGTTAATTTTCCGTAAAAATTCTTTCCTATGAAACTTTAGCGACACAAGTCCTTT
>NW_013665768.1:630605-632478 GCF_000517525.1 Limulus polyphemus
AACTATAAACTAGCCTCCAATCTGGAGATGCAATTATTTTGTGCTAGGAATGAATAATTACTTTTTAATTCACCACACCTGCTCCTCTAAGCTTAGTGATCCAGGGCTCAAAGGCATTGACTTAAGGGGTAATGAATTGATGTCTGAATATCTTTTGCTTGTGCGCAGGTAATTTGGAAGTTGTGAAAACCACTTCTAAAATGTTAATGCCAGAAATACTTTTTAAGAAGCACAAAGACATCTAAAATTTTAAATGTCATTATATTGTAATCACAGATTACGATTCATTACGATTATGATTACTAGGCCTTATAAATTTCTGATTACTATTACGATTGCAATTACTTTACAAATGTAATCGATTATGATTACTCCATGTCTGCTACGGGTATCGAAACATGGTGTTTAGGGTTATAAGCCGTGTTACTTACCGCTGAGCCACTGGGGAGCGAAATACTGAGAAAAACAGCTACGAAATAAATATTCAAAGTTGTGAAAATACTAACCAATATTTCAAAGATAGAGTATATTTATATTAATGCATATTCTAGAAATACATCTTTTATATTGGAATATAGCATGCTTTAGTCAGAGAATCGTAAAAGCATGATAATTGTGATTTCTCTCTCTCATTTTTAATTTTGTAATGTTCTTAATGGCTGTAGATGACGCCAAGTTCAGGTGTGGTTTAAGTGGAAAATTGTTATCGTTTCTCAGGTAATTCTATTTAATTTACGTGTAATTCTGTTTTTAATTTAAATCTGCATATATTTTAAAATTGAAAATAATTTGTATTTTTAGACACTTTTGCTAAGCTACATGAGAGCACAAATTTTTCTTGTAAATTATAAGGCATATTACGATTTACTTGGAAGTTGGAATGAAAGTTTCACTCTGAATCTGAACTTCTGTAGTGTTTTACTTTTAGTCACATTTACTTGTAAGTTGTACCTTGTAAGTTCAAACTTCAGCTAACTTGTACTTGTAGACTAAGTAATTCAATCATCGAATCAGTAACGAATTTACTAAATTCTAATTTTTGTATATATATAATTTATCCGTAATTATTATTGTTAATACTTAAGTTTCTTTAGGTTAATAATAATATAAGACCTTGTAATTTAAGCCTTATTTCTTATAACTTATACTGTTAAGTGTTATAATTTATAGTTATACACTAATACAGGTAAAAAATATTCATAATTCAATTTAATTCAGTTTTAATTTAACATTTAAGTGATGCTTTCAAATTGGATGTTGCATAGTATTAAATATCATTTGTATAAGTTTAAACTTCAAAACTATAGCATGATAAGGTGCCTCACAAATGACTTATTACAAAAATTAAATCTTTGGGTGTGGGGGAAATGTTATTAAATTGAATAGAAAATTGGCTGAAGAGTAAATAGCAGAGAGTAGTAATAAATAAAGTTGGATCTGACTGGATCACAGTTACAAATGATGTGCTTGGTCCTCTGCTGTTTATGATTTACATTAATGATATTGACTCTGGAATGACTAATAGAATTTTAAAGTTTGCAGATGACGTTAAGATTTTTGGGGTGGCTAACTGTATCAAAGATGTTGCAGACTTACAGGGAGATTTAGATCATTTGATGCATTGCGCTAATACATGGAAGATGATATTTAACTATCCAAAATAATATAAAACAACATAATGTTTTGGCACAACATGGGACCTATTGGTCCATCTTTGCTGTTCCATCCTCTAAACTAAATTAAAATAATTAAAAAAAATCTTAAAGCCAGCCCTTATCATTCATTTACTTATCAAGCTTTTTCTTAAACTCACTTCAACTTACTGTCTCTACAACATCTGAAGGCAACCCACTCCAAAGGCCAACCACCCTAT
>NW_013665768.1:633336-636502 GCF_000517525.1 Limulus polyphemus
TAATCCAGTTTGATTGAACTCCATTTGTAACAATCCTCTGCTATCTTCCATCCAGCTATTCTTCTATCCAATTTGATAACTTATCACCCACACCTATAGAGGTAATTTTTTTAAAAAAACCTTTTATGTGGCACCTTGTAAATTATTAGCAGTCACCAATTATCTTAAACTCGCAAAACAATCTTCAAAGTAACCAGTCATAAGTTTCATTATTAAAGTATCACATCTTGAGAGGTTGCAAGCTCAGTAAAGTACTATTTTACTGGTGCTCTCTATTTCTGAAATTATCACCATTTATCTTTATTTTACACCAACCAATCTAAGTTGATTGCATGGCTTAGTTAAAATATAATAACTAAACTCCCAGATACTCCCATTCTCGTTCCCTTGTTGTTGAATATTGGATCTTCTTTTTTGGCATATCCACACAGTATTTATCTATTTGTGTGTCATGTTCTTGGTGCTTTGAACCTTGTCGCAGATCGTCTTTCCCACCTGGAAAAATTTAACTGACAGAGTGGTATCTAGATACACAAGTTTTTAAGTGGTTATGCATTCAGTTGGGTACACTACACCTGGATGCATTTGTCACTATCCTAAATACCCAATTACTTCAGTTTAGGTCTACAGTGCCTCATCCACTTGCCCTGGCTGTAGATGTGTTCAGTCAGGATTGGACAAATTCCTTTATGTGTATCCTTCTATTTGATATATATCATCCACTACACTCCATGTCAAGTCCTTTTGATTGCTTCTTACTGGCCAGCCCAGTTGTGGTTTGGATGGCTGCTCCAGGTCCAATCTGCCCCACTGTTGCCTCTTCCCAGAACTCCATCCCTTTTATGTCAGGCTCAGTCCCAAGTAGTTCATCCCATCATTCCTACCTTTTTGTCTTCACACCTGGTTTTTTTATCCGGTCCTTGTTGAGGAGATCCAGTTTATCATGGTGAGTAGTTTCATTGTTGGCACGTTCCCTTCTTTCTTCTTCCATGGAGCTTTTTCAACATAAGTAGAACGTTTTCTACTGTTGGTTTTTGAGTCCTGGATTCTCCCCTGCTCATTCTAATGTTCCTCTTATTACGGATATCCTCACTTGGTTATCTGATCAGGAGTCTTTGGTCTCCTTTATTTTGGGTTATTCGGCAGCCTTATCCCATACTTTTCATTTTTCCTTGTACCATAAAGTTTTTGAGTCTCATACCTTATCATTCTTGTTACATTCCTTCTGGATTAGTCACCCTCCATGGTATGTGGTCCTTCTGGATTTGGATGTCAATGTGATACTTCACTGCCTTACTTTACCTCTGTTTGAACCTTTGTCTTCTTGTTCCATGTTTAATTTATCCCTTAAGGCGTATTTCTTCTTTCTTTTGGCCTGTGGACGTCATCAGTTGGATTTGTTTGCCATTGACTTTTCACGTACTCTGTACAATTCTTCTTATCTTCTCCTTTATCGAGATCAATCTTTCCTTCTGAAATCTTTGGTGGCTCGAGAGGGTAATTCCTCCACCTTGCCAACTTCCCTTCTTTCCATTTCCTACCTCTATTCCAGGTTTGATCCGGATAGACTTCAATGTCCAGTTCGTGCTCTTCGTTGTATATTGTCTGCATGGCTTCCTTCTGTCATAACCATTCCTCCCTGTTAATCCCTTGGCAACTATCCTCTGTTTGTGATCTCTCTCCTTCCACCCTAACTAGTTGTGGTTGGCTTTTAAATTGATTGGCTTATTCTTCCTTATTTCCTTTTCCCTGTCAATCATCTGTGTCATTCTTTGGAGGAAATTCTTCATGCAGGCATGTGGACTACTCTGCATACTTTCATCTCTCACTATCTGTATCATGTGGCTGTTTCTTTCTCGTTGGGTTATCATCTTTCACCTATTGTTATTCTTCAAATTTGATGCAACTATAAGTGGGTAAGTTTTCTTTCTTTCATTATATATATTTTAAGGGGCCTGTCCCATGTTTCGATCTGGATCCCGCTCTGTGGTGAGTGTTACTTGTCCAGGTATACTTCAATCACTTAGAATTGTACTCAAATCCACACTGTAAGGTCATGTTGACTTCACTTTCATAATTTCCGTGGTTACTAAATGCACACTATTCTTTACTATCAAATATACAAGATCACTCATAGGTTATTCCTAGCAATATATTTGCTTCATAAATATGCCTCTTTCAAACCATACTGACCCATGGACTTCATGGGTAAAGTAGAAGGGGATTGCTGCCTATCCCTGCCATTCCTTAGATTGAATAAATCTGGTTTGGTATGCTTTTCAGTATAGGGTTTCTTGATCACTCATTGCCCTCTCACTTGTGTGAATATTCCTCCAGACTCTCTGCTGCATTTTTCTCTTTTCCTTTCTTCCAGTGGAGTAAGAGAGTCCTTACCACTTTCTGGTTCCAAACCATTGGGGTGGTGGACCATGGAGGTATCCTCCTGAATGAGAAATATACAATATAAACAATGTTGACTCCATTCATTTGAGAGTAGGGCAGTGGTGTTCTGCTTGTGTAGTTGAGTGAAATTTTCTAAAAAGATGCTCCATCTCTGGATGGGTTTCTCTGAGGGGATGTTGTAGCTTTGGAGTGAGCTGTCATAATGATTGGGATCCCTCATCCTACCCCTGCATGGATGTTGGTTCCCGGTGGTTGAGTTTTAGATTTAGAGCAGAACCAATCGACATATGTTGTGTTGGCCAATATACAGCTCACCCCTTTGATTGGGATCCTTCATCCTACCCTTGCATGGAAGTTGGTTCTTAGCTGTAGAGTTTTTGATTTAGAGCTGAGCCAATTCACCATAAGTCCTCACACATGTGTTCAGGGAGTGCCTGGTACCTCACTCATTTTGCCTCATTTGCACTGCTTTGATGTTTTGGGTTATGATGGGTGCCCTTTTTGGTTGCTCTGCTTCTTCCTTTTGCACTATCCCTCGATGTCTTTATGCCAAGGGTGTTACTGCATTTGAGGTTGTCCGTTCTGTTTGGTTTAAGTGGGATGTATATGTATTTTGCTTAGCCCACACATGTCCTGTTCCCTGATCAGTGGTGGCAATTTCTCCTTCCAGTTTGCTGAACTTGAGGTGAAGATGGTATGATCCTCCTTCCTATCCTTGCAGTTGAGTTTTGGATTGTAGGTGACTTACCAAAGGTATGATTTG
>NW_013665768.1:636604-660075 GCF_000517525.1 Limulus polyphemus
TAAGTCCTCACACATGTGTTCGAGGGAGTGCCTGGTACCTCACTCATTTTGCCTCATTTGCACTGCTTTGATGTTTTGGGTTATGAGTGGGTGCCCTTTTTGGTTGCTCTGCTTCTTCCTTTTGCACTATCCCTCGATGTCTTTATGCCAAGGATGTTACTGCATTTGAGGTGGTCCGATCTGTTTGGTTTAAGTGGGATGTATATGTATTTCGCTTAGCCCACACATGTCCTGTTCCCTGATCAGTGGTGGGAATTTCTCCTTCCAGTTGGCTGAACTTGAGGTGAAGATGGTATGATCCTCCTTCCTACCCTTGCAGTTGAGTTTTGGATTGTAGGTGACTTACCAATGGTATGATTCGCGTCACTTGCTGTGTACAGTGAGTTGTGGCCTAAAAACCCTACATTTTGGAGCACATCTCATCTTTTACACACATTTTGCTCATCAGGGAAATTGAAATTATTATATATTATGGTTAGGATCACTGTCCAACAGTTTTCTTTTTCATTGAGATTTGCTTCTCAGAATTGTCTACCTGGATCTGTATTGCCTTTTTCACATCTGGGCGAAGAGTTATACCTGGTACAGAAGTGGTGTGGTTTTATTAGAGTGTTCCCTCATGACACTTTCGAAGGATGCTTCTACTTTTCCCTTGAACCGGTCCCTCCACCTATTCAATGTGGGATTCTAGCTATGTATGTGAGGGGGAAGTAAGGTACCTTGTTGGAAGTTATAATTTTCATACACTGAAAATATATTTCCGATAGGTACTTACTTCCACTCATATTTCCCACCCTTCCTCCCCACTGTCACACGGTACTTGAGTTTCTACCTAAACTCAAAGAGATAGTTAGGTAGAAGAGCATAGAGGGAGTCACGTGTGTGGGGGGGCATGTTTATTGTTGGAGGTATGTCGTATGATAATTTTAATGTGAGAATCAGTTAAGTCATTTGAACCGAGGGGTACATGGGAGTGAAAGGCTTGTGGTATACAAAAAAATAATTTTGCAAATAGAGGGCAGCACTGAACGAGAATAGCTATGTATTTGAGCAAAATTAAGTACCTGTTGGAAATATATTTTTCAGTGTAGGAAAAATTATAATTTTCTAAATTCATTGCATTTTTCTACATTTTTTGAATTTACATTTTATACTGATCATGATTTTTAGTCTTAGCAGGATTTTCGTGCTCATATGCATTGCTTTCACAAATGCTTAGTAGTTGTTAAATGTTTTCATTACACTTTCAAAAGAAGCTCACCAGTTCTAGACTGCCCATTTAATTCTGGATTTAAGTTTTTCATTGTCAAGGTCTCCTTGATTTGTAAAGAATAGTCATTTTTGGCAGTACCAATAATTTTAAACTGCTCGATAGTTTAAACTGCTCTTCAATCTTGCATATATTTAATAATGTTCAACACCTCTGCATACCTTGGTAAGTTACTAGGATAACATTTACAATACACAGAACAAAATGCTCCATTATTTTTTAATCTTCCTTTTGTTTTGCACATATACTATTGTAAATTATTTATTTGCTTATTGTGAAGCACAAACTCCATGATGGGTTATCTGTACTTTGTCCACCACAGATATCAAAACTCAATTTTTATCATGATAAGCCCTCAGATTTACTACTGAGTAGCATAGTAACTTATGAATCAACTCTAAAATACATTATGTTCATTTCTATAAGAAGTTCATGGGTTGTCTTGAACATTGAATTTCATAATGATAAGTTGGAGGAATTAAAAGGAGAAAAAAAAAGTTTAATGTTTAATATTAGTAACAATATGTGAAATATTTTGGAGCATTTCACTTTTATAGATAAGTAGTATATTTCATATTCCATTTTATTACACCAATAATAATACTTTACATCATCTAACATACTTTGCATAATTAATAATTACCTCACTTGATAAAAAGTCCAATTAAAAAATATAGCAGTCCATGTGACAAAATTGACAACACCTTTTCCATCATTAAAACCCTTCTGTAACCCACCAGTAGTAATACTAATTAAGCCAATTATGGCAATCAATACAATATACAGAACCTTTATCTTTGTTTTGACACAAACTTTATATAAAAGCTAATGCATGTAATTGTTATTGACATGCCTGTATGGGGAGATTGGATTGAATATGCTGATTGTCTTAACATATAATATTGAAGAACAACAAGGGACTTTTTGGTCCATCTTGGCCTTCCTATCTGCCAAATTAAACTGAACACTAAAAAATTTAAAGCCAGTCCTTATCATTCAAATATTTGTCAAGCTCTTTCTTAAACTCCCTTAAATTAACTGCACCTACCACATCTGAAGGCAACCTGTTCCTGTTACAAAAATAAAGCAGTTTGTGATGAAGATGACTTCTACTGAGTTGGGAAGGTTAGGATAAACATGTATCATCCTGGTGATTTGATTAGCTTATGTTGAGAGTTTTGGGAACCAAGTGTGTGATGATACTGCCTTCATCAAAGTGGATGACCATCTGAGCTGAAAAAATGAAGGTAACTCAAATTTGGCCATGGGAAAGTAAAAAGTACAGCCAGAATTGTGAAAGTTAAGCTTAAAAGTAATTCATCCAGTTGCATGCATGACTGCTGCTTCCTTGATCTTTAGTACTTTGAGTCTCATCATCCAGCTTGGGGATCTCCCCTTCATGATTCTGACAAATCTTTGGGGGATATTTACTTCTACCTTTTTTGTCATTTTGATCTTGATTTTTTCTTTTGCAGTTAATTTGGTTTCTTTGTGTTTTTAGATTTCCTTGGTCAGAATGCCTTACCAGTGTTCAGCTCCCTCAGTTTTATCTCAGGAATCTTTTGGATGAGACCTTTAGAGGTATTCCTTATACTCTGGTAATTCAAGCTCAAGCTGTTCATCAGTAGGCTTCTCTGATTTTTTGGTCCAAGAAGGCCCAACAGGTTTCTCATTCTCAGGAGTCTTGTCAGGTTGGCCCCTCATCTGTTTATTTTTGACTTCCCCAGTGGACCTCCTTTGCAATCTACTCTTGGGTCACACAGGTGCTTTCTCATTGACTTTCTACCTCCTCTTTCTCCTTCCCTAGTTGTCTTTCCAACCCCCCATATCCTGTGTGCCTTTGACACCTTGAGGAAGCTGTGTCATTTCTGTGGATTATGTATGCAGTGGAATGGGGCCTTCTCCATTTTGTTTGTTCCCAAGAAGATGGGAGATTGGAGACTTGTCTAAGCTCTCTCGTCTTGAACCGAGGGATGGCAAGAAATTGCATGGTTTTCTCAATCTGAGGTGAATGTTCTCCCTTGGACTGTGGATGTCAATGTTTTAGATACCTTTATACACATACTAAATTGTTCTTCCACCCATTGCTTTCTCTGGTTCCTCCTAGATGAATGGTGTTTTTTTTCTGATCCATTTCCTCTCAGTTAGCTATGGCCCCATATGTTTTAAATTGGATCATGAGAGATTTACATGGGTGCATTTGTTGGGTCTCCATTACCACTGCTATTGGGTGAAGAGTATTCCCTTCATGGGAAGTGATGCCCCATTAGGCTACCCTCTCTCTCTCTCCTACCTACCTAATGAATGACATGTTCTGTGGATTTTTCCTTTTTTGATGCTATATTTTCAGAAAGAAGCTCATCATGGTAATTTCTTTATCTGCACTGGCCCTTCCACTGTCTTATCAATGTAGGATTCTAGCTCTTTTCTGTGCAGAAGGGTAACTTTGTGAAATATGCATTTTCACAAAAGGAAAATATTAACGTTTCTGAATTGAGAAAGAAACAAGAAAATATCCAAGTAAAGTTCTTAGTAAAGAGAAAGTTTTCTTTAGTATGAAATGATGCTGTTGAACAATGGTTTTAAAGCTTACAAATCAGATTGTCCAGTTCTTGTAACTATTTAATAGGCTTTATTCTTGGACTGTTGAAAATTGTGGTGAAGGACAGGTTTTAGAGATTTCTGTATTTGGGAATTCACAAATTAGGCATATTAATAGGCTTTTTTGAGGTGAAATACAGTGTTACCAGGTCTAGTTTGCCTGTAGGTGCAGAAACTCAGTATTTTATGGGGATAATTGAAAGTGTTTAATGTTTAAGTCTTAAAAAATGATCTGGTAGTATAAACTTAAGTGATGATGTTTCAACTTAATGGAACCTTCATTTTCTTTAAATAATAAGACCCTTGCTAAACAAATTGGACTGTAATAATTTTTATAACTTTGTATGCAATACACAGACATTGGGAAGGATTCAAAGGAGGGCTGCTAAGAGAATATCTGGGATAGTAAGATTGTCATATAATAAGGAAAGGTAAAAATATTTGAAATTTTTTCTCATGAAGAAAGAAGAGTTAGACAACCTAATATTAATGCATCTTTTTTTAATGTAATAATGTAAAAGGGGGTGCAAATATAAATTCATATAAGTATGTGTTTATTGGCTCTTTTAAATCCATATTCTTGTGTCTTAATAAAAATATATATAAAGAAAATTGTGGGTGTTTATGTCAAACACATTATCTACTTGTCATTAACTATAAAATTTAGAGTTATTCTTTGGAGAATTTATGTTACTGGTGTAACATGAAAGAAAACACTTTGCTGAATTTACAACAAAATGTTTGTTAAGACCGTATTAAATTATACATAAGCAGATAAAAATAAAGAAGCAATGGTTTTGAGCACTTTGTTTTTTTCTTTACTTTAGGTAAAATAAAAAATGATGAATAACTACCATACTTCTGTTACTGGAACCAATGACATTCGATACCCTAACTTGGACCTTGGTGGAAAGCTTGTCATTAAAGCACAACTTGGTGATGACATTCGTCGGATTTTCATCCATAATGAGGATATTACTTATGATGAACTTATCCTGATGATGCAGAGAGTCTTTAGTGGGAAATTATCTAGTAGTGATGAAGTAACATTAAAATATAAAGATGAAGGTAAAAATGTAACCATTGTGTTAGCATGTTATCTGATTTTTCTTTTAAAACTTACTAATTCCTTGTTTCAGGGTCTTGTTTGCACCAAGTCTTGTTTACACCTATATAAGTTTGTAATTATATATATTAGTCCTTGTGAATATATAGTTTTATCAAATTTTTATGTATATGTAAGTTTCTTAGTTTGTATTAGTCTTGAATAAGTACTTGCTCATATCTTTATCAGAATCATTCCTTGTGGACATATCAGTCATTGTATGTATTTGTGTGTTTATAACTTTGTAATTATTAATGAGCCCCTTTTTATTTCACACAACCAGTTCATCAGTCTTTCCTTTTGTGTGTGTGTGTGTCTATATATATATAAAATATATTTAGCTTTATCAGCATATGTATCAGCCCTTGTGTATGTTAGCCTTATTGTCTATTAGTCCTTATTGACTCTTATTATTCTATGTGAATACAGTACTGTGTTTGTGTATTGATATAAACATATATTTATAAAAAACTTTTTATTTGTGAGTTTAGATGTGAAACACATAATTGGCTTGTTGCTAATTATGGAGTTTGGAGTTTTTTCTTTGGATAATATTAAGTTATATGGCATATCCACACCTAAAAGTTTTTTGCATAACCTTAGCTTCCCACCATTTGTAATGCTTATTCTTGTGGGTCTTTGTTCATTGTGTGGAATATCTTGTTAAATTGAATAATATTTTTACTTTATACATAATTGTATTTGGAATGGATTAGAATTAAAATTTATATTCTTCTATAGTTATATACTTCAAAAGTTTACTTGTAGATAAGACCTTGTGATTAATCTACAATATGGTTATAACTACTTTTACAATTACAATTTAATTTGTTGTTTTAACATCAATTTGCACAACTGAAACTTAATCTTACTAAACAGCTTCTCAATGAGTGTCAATTTTTTATGAAACTAATTATATCTATCTTATATTGCATGAGTTCTGTACTTCTATTACATTATTAATAGGAACAGAAAATAAATCTATAAGTAAATTTAAATATTCTGAATGAAATAAATGTAGTTTTGTGACACTTTCAACTTCTTTATATGTTAATGAAATGAAATTTATATATGTATGACACCAAAGCTATTTCTGAAATCATCCACTCTCTTCACACAGTAGATATTTCTCATGTGCCTGCCATAGAGATTTTGCACACTCCACTAACCTTCAATTATCTCCTTCCTAAACATCTTTTGACATGAACTGTGCTAGTACATAATGCAAATGTCATGCAGCAATAGCCTTCCACCAATAGGAGAATGGCATGTTCTCCATGCACAGTAGATCCTCATATGCACTTGAACTCAAAATTAATTTCATTCTTAAACTAGGCATTGTCATTAACAGATGTGTTACATATTGCACAACTTTTGTGATTAATTTGACATGGTAACCTTTAATATCATAGTTACTTTCTTTCTGACAATTTCTTCTTTTAGTGCATGTCTATACTTCATTTTTGGCATGTGAGATTTATAATTCCATTTCTCACATTAGTTTATTTCTGAAAAATGGTGAACTACAAGCTATGTCAGTGTTACCTTTCACATTGTTTTTCAAACCTGTTAATGGACATTATTCTATACAATTGCCTATACTTCAAACAGTTTAGTGCATCAACTGGTTTTTGTATGTAAATATATTTGAATTTCTAGGCCTGTGATCTGTTACTTTGAGGATTTTGAGGTAGTAAATTTAAGTGAGTTTAAGAGAAGGCTTGATAACTATATAAATGATAAGGGCTGGTTTTAAGATTTTTTTTAACTTATTTATTTTATAGTTTTAGTTTGGTTTAGAAGATGGGACAGCCAAGATGGACCAGTAGGTCCATTGTTGTACCTCAAAATTATGTTATGTTATATGTAGTTCCATGAACCTGTATATAACAGTTGTTGCATATATACATAAAATCTAAGGATGGTTTTGAGCATTTCTACATTGTAAACTTTCATGTTTCTCTGTTTATGGCTGCTAGAAGTTCTTTGTCTGTGGAAGATGTTACCACTGGTTTTTACCATTTAATGGATTTTTGCCTTCCTTCCCACTTCCTCAATTTCCTGTGCATTTCAATTCCTGAGCTTGGTCAAGAGGTTGATGTTTTTGTCCAGCTATTTCTACTGTTTGGTTTTGCTGTGGCTTCATCATTCTCTGTTGAGGAACACATCATTCTTCTTTCTTTTTTGCTCCTTGTGTCGGGTTTGTATTATGCCATCCCTTTCTCCAGTGTCTTGTGTTTTTCTCAATTTTTATTCCATGCTTTAGTTTTATTCTTTCTCCCTTCACCTGACTTTAGTACCCATGCTGAGATATTGTCTCAACATCGTTCCCACTCTTCCCCACCTGATCTTTCTTGTTTCCATAATTCCTTTTATATGGCTTATAGTTGCTCCTTCTCTGCCTTCTTGATCTTCTGCTTACTTATTTATTCCATCCTTGCCTTCTTCTTTTTCTATCCCTTCACTGTCTGTTTTCTTCTTATCTTCTCCACCAGTGTTCAGACAGTTTTTGTGGGGCATCTCTAGTTGGTTCTTTTCCCTAATTAGGCCAGAATCATGCCTTTGGCTATCTGTCTCTCTTCTCACATGGTTTCTGTGTATTTGAGATCTCTTCGGACATGTCACTATTTTCACTGTTTTTCACCTTCCTCAATATTTCCTGCTTGGGTTGTGTCTCACATCACTTATTTAATACGATGTTTTTGGGGTGCTACTCATTTTTCCTTTGCGACTGTTCCTTAGCCTGTGTACCTTCATCCCGTCTAACATTTCTTTTTTCTGCCCCTCTACCTTCTTTTGATATCCTTTGTCCTTTGGGGTTAGCTTTTGTCTGTCTCTCCCATGAATACATCTCTTTGTACCCAATTGGTTCAGGTCATATGGGGGCAGTTCTTTTCTTCTTTTCTAATCTGTGGACACCACTTCCTCCACCTTCCGATCCTCAGTATATCCACTGTTTTGAAGACACATTGTTGGATTTCTTGATTTTGAATGCCATAGAAAGTGTCACTTGCACCTCTCCAGATTACTATTCCCATCTCTTCATTGTCCCCTTGAATCTTGGGAGTTGATATTCCCTTATCATATGTCTTCTGTTAACCACTTCTCATGATTCCTCAGTTTCAGATCAAGAGGTTTCTTCTTCTTAGTAGGTTTTCCTCAGGCCTTTGGATGAAAATGGTCCATATCTCAAACACCTTTCTTAACATTCCAGCAGTCCCATCTTTAGGTTAGATTAGGTAAAATAATAATATAATAAAATACTTTCATGGGGCATACATGCAAGCAGCTTGTGGGTAGTGTAATTGGATAGCATAATGTGAGCCACATGTTTCCTAAGTAATTTTAATTTACAACTTATATTTTAATTGTGTGGAAAGTACTAGTAGTTGGAGTTAAACATGGTTCAAAGGGCAATGAAACAATAGAATTTAAGTATAAATAGATGAATACTGTAATGAGTTTAAAGCTACTTAGGATGAACAAATGTAGTTTCAAGTTACAATTTGAAGTCATTTTAGAAAGAAAAAAGATAATTTAGATTAATTTAATTACATGGTCTATCAAATTGGCCAACCTTGTATAGAGTTAGTGCAGAGAAAAAAAAATATTAAGTTTTATACAAAAAATGTTTGAAATGCATTTAGGAGGTTTTTAAAGATTACAAAATAACATTTGAGATTTTTGAGATGAAGAAAAGTGTTTTTACTCTTAACGCGAAAATCATTTTGCACTTGAACTGGTAAAAAAAAGACTTGATATATTCACAGACAAATCTTTATTAAAAATACTCCACAGAAAAACTGATTTTTATGTACAAACAACTTGTAATGTTTACTAAAAGTCTGCCAAATTTTGTGAAGCTACACATACTGTATTAAAAGTTATAGTATTAAAACAATATACAAGTAAAAATGGTCACTTGGTTGGTCATTGGGACCGAGCCCATATTGAGAGTTCAATGCTAAATGTGCAGTACATTTACTCTATGTATGTAGCATAGTCCAAATGTCATAAACAGACTACTACAAAGTTTATGTGTGTGCCATATGGCGGGAATTTCCGGGAAATGAACAGCAGCTTTGGTTTTGGTATATCAAACTTTCACTGTGTTGTTGGAGGTCTCAAAGACAACATACAAGAGAAAGGAATGATTTGTACATTATGCTAAGCAAAGAGGAAAGTGATTTGCAACTGGGGTTGTTTTGATTCACAAATTTCAATCCACATGGAGGATGTGGTGTCTTATTGATGGAGGGCTATTGTTACATGATGAATACATCAGGTACTAGTGCAGTTCACATCTATACACATGATTTAGGTGGGAGATAGTTCAAGGCTAGTGGCATGCACAAAATCTTAACAGCAGGCATGCAAAAAATAGCTACTGTATTTGTTGGCATTTAAGATGATACTTTTTACTCTTTAAAACAATACCTAATTGTACCCCTCACCTTATACACAGGTTCAAAGATAGAGTTCCAGTAAGAACTATCTGGTTAATAACATATTTAACCAAAATAATGTTGTTCCTTTTACTTTTGTTTGCTTTTTTGAGTAAATGCATTGACATCATGCCACCTATTACATTGCAATAACGTATTTGTAATTGTTTCATTTGTCTCGATTCTCTATAAGTAGAAGCTGTTTATCTCGCATGTCAGTTACAATTAAGCAAGACATTTTTGACTTGAAATGTATTAATCTTGTCCGTTGTTCTAAAATATTACTAATGTTATATCAAAAAAGATAGTTTCTGTAACATGCACTAATTTAATAAACATGTTTTAATAGTAGATCACTATATCTTAAGGTTTAGTATTTTTTGTAATAGAAAAGGAGTTCAACTGTTATAAAAAGTTTGTAAAGTTGTTTATTACATGTTTATGACTTAAGTTATGCCACATGGAGATGTCTGTAGCATTTGAAGAGCATAAAAAAACACTTGTGGTTATATTAATTACCTCAGAGTGCAGGTTAGCACAGAATTTCTTTACAAAAGTAACATCCTAGACTTGCTTGACAATAGAGATCATCATTTACACTGAACCTCAAATAAATACACTTAATTTGTTAAACAAATCCAGGGTCTTATACCTGGGATCGTCTTATACACGGGCAAATACAGTATTGTGTGCAGAAAGTTAAGTATCTATAAGAAATGCATTTTCAGATATGAAAAATTTCAGCTTCTGCGATTCAAAAACCTTAAATTATTGTTAGGGGGAGTTGAAGACTTGTATATCCTTGATGACATAATAATGTAAATAATTGAATTTATACATTTAGGATTTTCAGCACAGTTTAAAATACATGTATATTGTCTCTGTATTCCTAGGTACTAAAAACGTTTTAGCAACCAATGCAACAACAAAGTTATCATAATTTGAAAAAATAAAGTCACTCTTGAATTATACATTTCTTTAATAATGATAATGTATCTTGATATATTATCTTATATGTAGGTGATATCCTGTGGAAGTCTGTTATTACCTATATGTTTGTTTACATTCTCTTAATTGTTTGATAATTATTGAAATTACATGTAAGAACAGAGAAATATTCACAATAGTAAAATAAATGTATGGTGATTTCCCTGGATACAAAATTGGTGATATATTTATGTAAACATTTTAATTAGTTTCACAAAACACTGGAAACTATGAAATATACAAGTAAATGTAAAAGTCACGATGAAATTTTGTGAACCAAAAGATAAGTTAAAGACTGTGTATGATATAATAACAATAAGTGTAGGATGAAATAATTATTCCAGGTCATCCACAACTTCCATCTCATGTTGTAGATGGCCCTATCTTCTGTTTGCAACTGCCAGTAACATTTCACTATACAGACAAAAGAATGTAATGAACAATCTAATTTGGTCTGGTACTTCTTTTACTTTACTGTACTTGATGAAACAACTTTTTTACAAGCTTCTACAAGTAAAATAATCTTATATATGTATATATATTATATATATATATATATATTGTGTATGAATTTGCAGCTTTAAAAGTTTGAAATTTCAATTAGAAATACTTACTTTTGTATACATTTTAAAGTTTTTAAATTGTAGATTTTATCTTTGTTTTGATATAGAAAAACACCACATATGTTTGTTTTAAAGCTCTAATCAGGTTTTATTTAATACCTGTAACAAGTTTTAAATCTGTTTTATATTAATTTATATTTTTTCTTTCTCATTTCTTTTTAATGCTTTTTTTCCCCATTTAAGCAGTTACTTAGACCAATGAGGCATAACACAGCAGACTTCTCATTGTAAACGAAACTTGATACAGTCAAGTGCAAAATGATTTAAACTAGCCTATCTCATCTTGTTCCACAAAAAACATTTATTTTCCTATCATACTGTAACATTATTCTTCAAGTGTAGTATAGATTGATAAAGGAAATTCTTTGAAAGCTTTAAACAAATTTCAGGACTGTAATTCTGGAGGAAGTTATTCACAAACATCTTTTGTCATTTTGTTCTGATTTCTACATGACTATCTGCTGAAATGGAAGCTACATTGGCTTATACAGTTGAAAAGAACAGTAAAAGAGGTTTCATTACACTTTTAGATCACTGTTTACGACTTCATGAAGCTGAGATATAGGCAGTCACATCACATCATTGACAGCTGAGATTGAGAAAGAGTGATGGGCTGAAATTGATAATGCTACACTTGTATTCAAGTTACAAGGTCAAATTAGCATTATTTTGTTCATAGCTACTATGAATTTTCTACTACAGGGTCACAAGTGCAACATTATAGTCATAAAAATCCAGGATATTCACAAACACTAATGATTTTGTTCAGAGCAAGCTGAAATCAATCCAAAATCTAAATTTCCAATTTTTTTTATGTATAATATTTTATTTAATAACTTTGAACTTTTAACTTTGAATTTTTTTTAATATATGAAAGAATGAATACACTTTATTTTTCTATAATTATTTTAATTCAATTGTACAATTTCATCCTTGGTGCAGGATGTAATATAGTTACATTTTGAACTTTTGTTGAGACATCCTTTTGCTGTAGCTCTTGAAGCTTTCAGTCAGGATTGGAGTGCTCTATTCCTCTATGCCTATCTCCCCCATCCATGTTCTTCCTTGTGTCTTCTCTGTCATCTATGCCACCCTGTTTCACATCCTCTTGGTGGCACCACTTTGGCCAGTGTAGCTGTGGTTTCCAATTCTGCACGTGCTCCTATTCACACCTCCTCTTCCCCTCTCACCCACCCACCTCAAATATCATCACTCAGATGTGCTACATCTTTCCATTCCAACACTCCATCTTAACATGTGGCTTTTATCTGGTCCCTTGCCAGACAGGCAGGACTTTCCCTGTGGGCTGCTTCATCCTTCCTCCTTGTCAGTTTATCAGCCTAAGTGGCGTGTCTATCACTGTTGGTCTTCTCATCATAGTTTTCCATCTGTCTTGCCCTACTCTCCTGAACCTGACTTACTTCCTTATCTGGTTTTTTGACAAGGGGATTTTGGTATCCACCTTCACTCCCATTTCTCACCTTTATCATCTTTCCCATTCCAATTATCTCTTGTGTCCTGTTTGGGCTCTCTGCTGCAAAATGGCTCACACTGCTCCCTTCTGTGGTTCCCATTTGTTCATTGCAACCCTTCCCTTATACATGATATTTTTCCTATTACTCATATATGTTGGATTTGCCATCTTATTTACCTAGGCGATTCTTCCCTGTCTCCTAGTGATTGTCGTATCTTTCAAGTCTGCTCCCATCATATCCTACACCTTACCATGCCCCTGGCTGCCCGATTCCATTATCCATTGGAAGATATAATTCATACTAGCATGTGGACCACTCCCCATACACTTATTTCACATTATCTTCATTATCTGGCCATTTCCTGCTCTACAGGTTAATGACTACCTCCTGTCACCATCTTGAGCTACTGTTTCTCTATGAGTGGATAGGTGCTCTTTCCTGCTTTCCTTATTTACCGGGGTCTTTCTCACATATACGGATTCTGCTTAGTGGCGAGAGATGCCTGACTAGGTATAGTTATTTTTAAACTCGTATTGTATACCCATTCCAGTCAATAATGCCCACTGTTGAGATGATGTGTTCTGCAAGACTACTTGTAGGTTTTTCCTCATGGTGTTTTGCATCATAAATACATTTGCCCTGGACCATACACTCATGGACTAACATTAGTAAAGCAAAAGGGGATAGCTGCCCATCCCTGTTGTTCCTTGGTTTTACTGTATCAGAAATAGTCTATTTTTCAGTATAAGGTTTCACAGTCATCTGTTGCACTGTTTCCAGTGTTGCATTCCTCCATACTCTCTAATGCATTCCACCCATTTTTCCAGTTTACCACTTACCAGCTCCTAGCTGCTGGGGTGGTGGACCATGGAGTCTTCCTCTGGAGTGTGATCAATTCCACTCAGTTGAGGGTAGGGTGGTAGTGTTCTGCTGGTGTAGATAGTGTACTGACACTTCTCCTACTGTGGACTTGAAGTACTATTCCAGATACTGCTATTTATGGACTAGATGATTTCCACCAAAGTGCAATTCACCCTCTTTCCTACCCTCACCCGGGAGTCGATTCCTGCTTGGTACTGGTGTTAGTTGGAGCTGGACCAGCCACACAAGTCCTCATATGTGAGTGGCCCAGGTACCCTCCTTCTGTCACAGAATGGACGATTCATTCCCAATGATGCCTGGTTCTGGATTAGATTTGAACCACCACATTGGTGTCTGCCTTCCTACTGCCATCCAGACGTCAGTTCACAGGGAATACTAGTGTTGGTTTAGTTGGACATGCACACATGATGATGCAGGTCCTTGGAATGGAAAATCATCTTCCCTTTCAGTTCCTGTGACCGAGGTGAATGGTAGAGGACCTTCTTTCTACTGTGGACTGGATATTTATGTCACTATACAGCTGGTGTTGGTTGAGGATGAATCCCCCTTATTGTCTGCCATGCTCTAGCCACTCTACACCAGGGTTCGCACCTAAGATTCCACCCTTATTGCAAATCATCATCTTCATGGGTGTAGAGTATACCTGGCTATGGTGTGGTCTCCCATGTGTATGGTGTGTCTTACATACTCTACTCACACACCTCATGGGCTTCCTTTGGGCACTTCCTGAAGGAAGCTCATCTCAGTACTGTTACACCAGTCCTTGCATCAGGTCAGTGTAGGATTCTAGCTATTCTATGAGAAGAGGTAAGATATTGTATTCAAAGAAACCATTTTCCTACACTGAAAAAATATTTCCAATAGATTCTTACCTCCTCTCACACATTCCACCTTTCCTCCCCACTTTCAGTGACTTTTGCTTTTCCATTGTTCAATCTCGAAGTGAAGTAGGGCTAAGCTGCGTAGAGGGAGTCAGCTGTGCTAGGAATTGTGTCATTCTGCTATTGGTTGATGGTTGTCACATGCTCATTTCCATGCTGTCATGCAGCTGTCACATGTGAGGGTAAATGGGAGTATCAAGGCTAATGGTGAGTAGAAACTTGCACATATAGAGGGTAGCACAAATTTGGAAAAGCTGTTCTGTGAAAAGAGATAAGAATCTATCGGAAATACATTTTCAGTGTAGGAAGATAACTTTCAGCTCTTAATATAAATAAATTATTTGTTAATAAGCCAAAACTTGTCATAATTATTTATTTTAGTCTAATATTTAATTACGCACATTTAATTGTTGGATAACCTAATACTTCCACCCAAAAATAACAGAAAATTAAGCATAGCAAACTGGTATTAAGCCTAACTAAGGTTTAATAATAGAAAAATATTACTTTTCCAGAACAGCATAATGATCTACAAATAATTTTAATTTCTTCCTCTCTCTCTCTGTCACACAGCTCTAAAATAGTATGACCATTAATTTTAATAGCATATATCATTACTGGGAAATTGTATGAAAATGTAAATTACTTGTATGCTGAATGTATACTGATATTCAGCAAAAAATATTTAATGGGCCAAATGTCGAATACTAAAAGAATGTTTGTAATAACCCTAAATAAGTACACTCCACCATTCAGTTGGAAGGTTCTTGTGTGTTATAAGAAAAGTTAAATCTAGTAAAATCATTAGTCAAAAAAATTGTTTTAACTAACGTATTATAATATATACATATTTGCATATGTGTTATTACCTGGTAGACACTATTCACACATGTTTGTTTTACCAATCATTATAATTTTATTTTTAAAGCAATTTAATTCTTTCTCTGGCAAGATTTTGCTTAGACAAAAAATAATCTTAAAAACACATTTCGTGTGTTGGTATTGCAAAGCAATTAATTTGATGTAACTTGATTTTATTTAGTATGCCTCTAAAAACTAAGTATTTGTCTATAAAATAATATTTGAAGCAGTCTTTTCATGTTAGTAAATTCATTCTAGTTTTCATAATTTGTACAGGAAATTTGCATCAAAAATATCATATTAAGGTTTCTTACATCTGTTGATTAAAATAAAAAAGTCAATTAAAGTGTTTTATTTTAAAATGTTGGGTATAGTTTTGGTATTTTCTGAGAAGGCTACTAGGATGATTTCAGGGATTGAAGGAGTTCTTAACTTATTTTCTCTTATGAAAAGAAAGGCAAGAGGTTATCTTATTGAAGTATACAAGATTATATGAGGAGATTGATAGGGTAAAGGCTCTTGGTTTCTTTGTGCTTTATTCTGAAGAGTATAGGACAAAAGTTTAATATTTGAAAAAATACATGTTTCATTTAAAACTGTTTTGTATTTCTAAGAGGATGATTAGCTTATGGAATTAATTTCTATGAACAGTAGGAAATGTTAGCATCTTACAGGAATCTCAGAAAATAATAGTTGATTTTCTGAAAAAAATAGAGTGGATTTACATATTTACTTTTTCTCAGGGGTGGGTGTCTGCAGACAGCCTTGAAGGGCTAAATGGCCCCTTTTTCTCCATAATGTTGTTATTACTAAAATGTGTAGAGAAATTTCAGACAGAAAACAAAATAGGCAATAATTCTGAAAAAAATTAAAATAATTTATTTCTTTTCACTAGATGGAGACCTTATCACCATTTTTGATAGCTCAGATTTATCATATGCCATTCAATGTAGTAGAATACTGAAATTAACAATTTCAGGTAAGAAGTTATTTTGAAAATATGAATTAATTTAAAATATTGTTTCTTTTTATGTTAGTTGATTATTATTATGTACCATGTATGTTTTGTTTAAAGTTTTAAATTATTGTTTCAGAACTCTTTTAAAATTTGATAATGATACTTGAGATAAGTAACATTATTTATAACAGAAGGGGACACAGATAAATGTTTTGGAATTCTACAGATTCCATCTTCAGTATCTAAAGCAAAATAAAAAAATTAAATCATTCCTTAGAGGACTAAAATACATTGCTGCAATAATGATAATTTAATGAAAACTAAAACACATAGAAAGTGAAGGAGTAACAAAAATACTGTACATATTAAAAATGTGCAATTTAAAAGAAGACTACATGTTATTCAGTGTTGGTGAAAGTTGTTTGATGTGCAGGGTTTCTTTAATCAGTAATTTCAGATTAGTGTTAAGGTGCAAAGGATATTCAAATTTGATAAATTAAGTTCTTGTCCTGTTTCTTCACTATGTTGCAGCCTTGTGCTGAGTCACTGTTTTTGATTTTTACACAACAGATATACGGCTTGTTGACATCATGATATTCTACGCAGAGATTTTTACTTTCATATTCACTTTCACTGCTATCTGTATATTCTTTCTCCATTTCAAATTGTGAATTTTCCTCTAAATCAGTTTCAGGAGTTACAAGTAATTCAGAAATTTAATTTTCCATAAGAGTACAACTTTTCTCTTTCTGTTGTGAGATGCTGTAATTGGGTATATTCTACTGCACCCTGGAATAGCACAGACATACGACAATGCAGGTGCTTCGAATAAAGCAGAAGAAATAAAACATTTACTTGACCAAAGAGGCAATGGTAGATATCAGCATTGAACAGCTGCTCTACAGTCGTATCGAGTTTACAGAAAACCCAAATCAAATATAATTGATCAGAGGACAACAATAAGTTATATGAGAATCAAGTATATTCAATAGGGTTAAGGATGTTAGGTGAAAATGTATATCAACTGACACAATCAGCCAACTAACCATCATTTTAGAACTATGAAAGCTTAAGCAAGAGACACAAAAACTGCACTGGTGATAACTTTATAAAACACAGTACTGAGTCACAAATCTCAATCTTAGTGATACTAAAATTTATGTTAATGTCAGAGTAAATTACCTTCCATAATAACATAATTCACCATGAGCACAGTAGCAGACTTTGAAAGATCTTTATACTGTATTTGCCAGTGTATAAGATGAGACCTTTTACTCTTAATGCCTGATTTTATCCCTCACCTTATACACAGGTTCAAAGATAGAGTTACAGTAAGAACTATCCAGTTAATAACATATTTAACCACAAAAAAACATTGTTCCTTTTACTTTTGTTTGCTTTTTTGAGTAAATGCATTGACATCATGATACCTACTGCGTTGCAATAACATATTTGTAATTGTTTCATTTGTCTCGATTCTCCATAACTAGAAGCTATTTATCTCACATGTTAGTTACAATTAAGCAAGACATTTTTGACTTGAAATGTATTGACCTCATCCATCATACTAAAATATTGCTAATATGATATTGAAAAAAAATTAGTTTCTGTAATGTACACTAATGGTTTTATAGTATATCACTATATCTTAAGGTTTAGTATTTTTTTGTAATAGAACTGTGATTATAACTTTGTAAAATTGTTTATCACATGTTAGTGACTTAAGATATGCTGCACTCAGCTGTCTGTAGCATTTGAAGAGCATAAAAAGCCAAACGTGGTTGTAAGCATAGAGTGGAGGTTAGCACAGTTTAAAAATAACTTCTAAGACTTTCTTTACAAAAGTAACATGCTAGACTTGCTTGATGATAGAGGTTGTCCTATAAACTGAACGTCAAAGAAATACATTTATGTTGCTTAAAAATCCAGGGTCTTCTTTTACAAAGGATCTTTGTATACATCGGTAAATATGGTAAAAGAAGATGAAGAACACTGAAGTTTGTAAGTCCAATCAGTTATGTTTCATAATGTCATTAAAAAACATCATTATAAAGCATTACAGCTAGTTTTGATGCAAAGTTTGATCATGTAACCTACATGGTGGCCTGTATGTTGTTATTTATAATGCATAAGACAGGTGAGAGAACACATCTGGTTAGTTTGGTAAAGGTAATTTACAAAGCCTGACCTTTTATTAAGAATTTTTTGTCATCAGGGTCTTGGTTCTGTTATATAATATAATGGGATATGGTTCTGGAAATTTAGGTTGTGCAAAATCTTTTTTTGTTCATTGCTAGGAATTTCATTGCATAATATATTTTTATCAGGAATAAAGGCTGTACAGTATACTTTAACTTGTTATTGGATCTATGAGCCAAACAATAGGGATTTAACGATATATCCGTATAAGCTGATATTTAGAAGAAAAAAATGGCCAGTATTGAGTTCATAATTTTTCATCCTGCCCTCATGGTTTGAGTTCAGTGGACATGTGTGTGTGTGTGTTTTTCAAGGTGACCCATAGTTTCTTTTCTTTTTTTTTTAGTGTAGAAGGGACAGTGTCCTTAAATTTTTTTTTTTTCTGGAAATGAATATAGTTATAATGAATCTTCTTTACATTTCACGAACCATGTAAAGTTATGGTATAATTGACATGTACAGATTGTTTTACTGAGGCCATTTATGTAGTTGTTAATTAAACTTTTAAAAATTCATAGCATGAATTTTTTTAGAGCATTTAAAACATCACAATGATTTTTAATTTTGTTGAAAATTTATCACTTGAGTTGTAAGGCAATATATGTATTACATCTTACACAGAAATCTTGGCAACTGTCATACCCAAAAATACCTGGAATTGCATTTAATTTTCTTCAGAGCAATTTTATGCCCTAAATCTGAAAGCTTTTTTCCCCACATTGAATTTTTATGGAAAAATCAGTTCCTAAATTTATGAGGTTTCACCATTAAGCATACAGGAAAATCCCATCCTTGCAAGTAAACCAGTATGAATTGGCATGTTTTGTTGTACAAGTTGAAGGTTCAATTCTGACCTCTTTCTTAACACTTTTTATGAATGTTTTGATGAAAATATGTAAAAAAACTTATTAACTATGTCAAATAAAATACTGTTTAAATACTTAAAATACTCTTGGACTTCAAATACCTGGGTAAAAAAGTAGTAAAACTGAAACAATCAGTCAGAAAATAGGTAATCATTTTTGAACTGGACAAATTACTAATAAGCTAAAAATGTCTTGTAGATCATGGGAAAACTCATTGTTTTCACCTCAGTGTTGAAATACCCAGGTAAAATTTCATAAACTTGCAAAAATGGGTAAAAATACTTTTATTTTTTCAAACTGGACAAAAAATTTAGTACACTTTACCTAAAAAGTTTTTTTTCCCAACAAGATGTCAAAACTCAGATTCCAAATACCCACTGTGTTTTTTATTGCTTTGTTGTCCATAAAACCAGAGTATGACACTGATATCCCATTTGTGTTTTTGTTGCAAACCACACAGCAGTTTAGTTCCAAACATATGATTTTTTAACAGGGACAGCTCAAAATTAAGAGATTCACAGTGAAATGTTTCCTTGCACTGATGGGCTATTCTGCAATGGAATGATGGGTTTCTTTGACAATCAGTGCAAGCTCCCTTCCCATCTTACATTACAGATGTACATCTGTTCATGAGATTTACTGATTATATAAATTTTATTCAAACAATTGGAAACATGATTACAATAGTTAATTCAGACATTTTCAAATCAGTAATATTGTTCTTACAACACAAAGAGCATTGTAAGAAGTATGCTGATGTTTAAATTAGCTATAACTTGTCAATTTAATTATTTATTAAGACAGCAGGCACTCCAGTACAGTTTATAATAGGGAAAGCTCAAACTTTTTAGCATATACTACACTTCACAAATCTAGTCTCAACACAGCCTTCAGTAATCTCACAGTTGACAGGTTCACTGACAGCAAACTGGAAGCAGTCATTTT
Source organism: Limulus polyphemus (assembly GCF_000517525.1). Lineage (NCBI taxonomy): Eukaryota > Metazoa > Arthropoda > Merostomata > Xiphosura > Limulidae > Limulus > Limulus polyphemus. Next base: position 656,703 of record NW_013665768.1, read on the forward strand.
ACACATGGAAGAAGCTGTGGTTTTCATTAAGGGGACCTGTTGAAAAGCATGCATACTTGATCATGTTTTCAAAAATGGATGCCGATAATTCATGGTGCAGCAGGGATTGTGTTCAAATTATGTATTTGTGTTATAATTTTAATCAACGGTTTAATTTCTGTAATAGATACTTACATGTTCGTGTATCTTTCTTGCAAAATACTTCAATTGACAAAAGAAATATGCGTTTAGTGGCTTAGAAATTGAAATGTGCTTCTTGGGATCCACCTTGGTAGTGCATTGTAGTCTACCATCCACATCAAAGTGAGAAGTGTACAAATCTGGATCAGTTTGCACATTCCAAGAATCATAGAAAACTATAAAAAGAAGAGACTGGCCCCTTGGAGCAGATATCTGCTGCAATATGTGTTACATTTTCTACATGGAAGGCGCTTTCCTGCACACAACGACTAAACTTCTTTCTTGGTTTCTGCAGACACAAAAAATTATCAAGTGCAGTTTCTGGGCCTAGACCAATTATAGTATACTGTGCCATATATGAGTGAGTCACTAAGTTTTTGGAGGACTTCACATATATTAGCACAACATTCTTGCTCTTCTGCCTCAAGGTAGGTATTGTTGGTAATTTATAGTGAAATCCACACTGATCTGTGTTGAAGATCTAATCACTAGGGATGCCTTGCTGCTGTACCATATTTTGAAAACATTTTGCAACACTTTGGATACTAGCAGGATCCAGCATTTCATGGTTGTTTATTAATTTGATAATTTTCCTTGTTGTTATTCAGTTTTGCCTTTTTAAAGTCCAAGCACCAAGTTACATTAGCTCTGAATCAAAATGTTGGATCCAACAATGTTAGTGCATGAACCTTGCACATCACCAAGAAATGTAATTGGTAGCATGGATAAGTTTTAAGTCTTTTCTAGTCACCATCAAATAACTGCTTTATGTGCAGTTTGATCATGACGTCTTTGTTTGTAAACTCTATCTTTGTACTCTGGAAAACTGTGCCTTATTGTTTGAAAAGTTTGATTTAGATGTTCCTCAATGTACTAAAATGTTTCTCACTTTCTTTCAAAATTGACATAGTTCCTTTCACTAGTCAAACCAACTGGATTAACATCATCGTCAACAAAAGCATTATTGTCCACCTCTGGATCAAAGTCATCAATAATAATGTGTGCTCTTCAATAGCATATTCCATGAATATTTCACAAAGTTAATTGTAAACCTTAACAACAATCTCATTTTCTGAAAGATTTACTTGAAGACTGGAGACTCTGGATAGAAAGCCTCAATCAGAGATTGGAAAACTGCAGGAACAGTTTGCAGATTTACATCTACCATTCTAGGACATCAAATGTGAAGTAAATAAATAATTTTGGACTTCTTTTGTACATAATTTCTTCCCAAACAAATTTATGTTACCTATCAATGCAGACCTTTAGCCAATAATTACTTTTGAAGGGACCTTATTCTGAGTTGTAGCAAATTATAGGTTTTATGGCCTGTGACTGAAGTGTTTCTTCTCAGAGATCAAAACTCTGAATATCCTCTGTTCTACAAGCCATTTTAAGCTTGTTACTAATTTGTCAATTTTCTGACTGACTGTTTTGATTGTATGGATTTTACTACTGGTATTTGAGATCAAACAGTATTTTAAATATTCAAAAAGTATTTTATTTGACACAGTCAATAAATTTTATGTAAGTTGTGTCAAAACACCAATCAAAAAAGTAATTCAGTGGAGATTGGATTCGAACCTCTAACTTGTACAGCAAAACATGATGTCTTTCACTGCTTGGCCATGATAGTTTACTTGCAAGAAATGGAGGAGGGAGGGAATTTCACTATATAAGCTTAGTGGTAAAAGTTTCCAACTTAGTGGCCTAATTTCTCTGCAAAAACTCCATTTTGGGAAAAATGGTTTTCAGTTTTGGATTCAGGGCATAAAAATGCATTGGGGAAGTATTATTCCAGTTGCTGAGGTATCCATATTAGTTAAGTTTACATAAGAATATTTAGCCCTGTATAGATATTTTATGCTTTAAGTTTGGTACAATCTAAGACCTAGTTTCTTCTATGAGGTGGTATAAGTGAAATTATCATTGTCTATTGCTAGGCCTGAAGTAATTTTCGTAAAATGACTTACTATAAAATAAAGACCCATGTTTGTTATTCTGAAGCTGGAAGGATAATTTCTAGATTGATTATTCATCAGGCCTGCCTCTTTTTTCTTAGCCCATAGTGAATCACAAGTTATTGGTATCAGCAATATTATTTTCAAATATTGCCATTTGCCAAAATGTGATATTGGTACATCCCTACCATACAGTATAATCTTATTTATCACTAGGAATCTAGGCTGTACAATAAATCTTACTTTGTCACCAGGAACTTAGACTGTTTCATATAATTTGAAGAGGCACATGTTGTAAACCTTTAACTGTCTCTGAATTTATAGTGAATGGACAGCCAACACTTCTTGAAGCTGAAGAGGTCAAGGACATTCGAAAGGAGTTACAAGCTATACGTGATCGAGTCAATCAACTTCTAGATATGTTAGATCATAAAAGTGTCATTTCTACACCATCCGCAGCTGTCACTTCTTCAGGTATATATGTATGTGTATAATGACATTTAATTTATGTGAGATACTGCACATCTGTGTGGAAGTTTCTCCATGTTACAGAAAATATACTGAGTTGCAAGAAAATACTTATTTTCACACAGATTTTTAACTCTTTTAGCATGGGCTTGGTCCCTGGAACCGACCTCATAACCATTTTGTGCTTGTTTTAGTTTTCATGCTATGACTTTAAAATTAGTAAGCGAATGTTAACAAAATTAGGCAAATTATTGGTAAACATTACAATGCTTTAATATGGAAAATATCGATTTTTTTATTAAGTTTTAAGGTTTGCAAAGCAATGTTTTTCTCTTGCCTTTTTTTCTTTTCACGTGTTGCATATCTATCATGCAAAGTAATTTTCATTTTAAGATTAAAAAGACTTTTATGCATCAGAAAATTTTTAAATTTCACATGTGAACTTTTTATGCTGTCTAGATAGTTATCAAATGTTTCTCAAAGAAAACTTTATCTGTTATTTTCAGGTATTAACCTCTGTACAGGTTTGGTAGATTTGACTGATCTTGCAACCACCATAAAAAAATTAGGAAATAAATATAAATTATGCTTCTTTCATTCTTGAATGAACACAAATTATAACACAAAAACATAAATGTTTAGACTAATTAGCTTAAATCTCATAACATTATACATTTATTATTTTTATAGGCTGTCTGGCTAACAATACAGAAGTTACAATGACACGGCTCACGTGCACTCATGTTACCATATCAAATAACATT
>NW_013665768.1:661061-692448 GCF_000517525.1 Limulus polyphemus
AAGAATTTAAAATGGCTCAGAAAGTCACTAGAGGGACATTCTGAACTTCCAATTGGTTCTTCATGTTATATATAGAAGTAAGTGTATATAGGGAGCATTTCCAAAAATGGAAAGAGGTGGGTGGGGTGCCAATGTATTTGATTTATTACATGAGCAATATCGTAGCAAATAAAAAAGATAAGACCTTGTTATTTTATATTCTAGCTTGTCAATATCTCTAATTTGAGTTTCTAATTCGTATGAAACTATGGGCTTAGTATTTTGACTTCACAAACACCTAATTTGAACAAGTGCTGTATTCAACATACCACGTAACACACAAAAATTGATGTTTATCTGTGTTTTTTAATATTTACTTTTAAATTGAGTAATGTATAGTACTAAAATTGTAATTATAATCTACAGTTTGATTACCATAGTATTGACATAAATTCATGAAATAGTAGTTCAATAAAATTTTGAATGTGAGTAAACAAATGAGATGACTTAGCCTTTCACCAATGACCCATCTCAAAAGGGTTAATATTTTGATCTTCTTTTACATAGTATACACATTGTGTATAGCAAACTACATCCACAAAAATTACTTAGGGCTTTTTATAAGTATTATATTGATAAAACTGAAATTTAAATTGGACTCTGAGGATAAGGTTTCAGTAGACTTATTTCAAGAATTCTATAACTTAAACTACTAGTAACATGTAGAAATTGAGAAGTTACATAATGAGCAATGCTCGTTTTAATATTCTTAGGAAAATATATATTCTACATGAAGTTTTTTAATAAAATTTAAATGAATTATTTTTCACCTTGATGGAGCCCTAATGTTATGAAACATTTGCCTAGTAGTGAGGATTTGTCATGAAAAACCTATGTAGTGGAGATAAGTTGTCATAAAACAGGTACTTAATAATAAGGATTTATCCTGAAATAACCATCTGATATGTCATAAGGCAGCTACCTGATGATAAAGATTTATTGTGAAACTGTTACCTACCTAATAATAATTCATCACAAAAGATCCACCTAGTAATCATTTATTATGAGACAGTTACCTACCTTATAATGATGATTTATCATGAAATACTGAGTTACCGAATGATGATTTCTGATGAAAGTGCTAGTTACCTAAAAATGCTGATTTAAATAAAGAAATTAAATAAACATTATAATTTTTCATCATGATATTAAAAACCATTTCTGTTGTTGTGAAGTAGCAGTCTTCTGAATATTAAGGTTTAGAATTTGATTTAGAATCTCTGGTATATGATACTGTAACAGATGGTGATAAAATAGTGAATGTTGCCAGCTCCAAGGAATTTGATCCTCTCACAGTTAGAGGAAGTCCAATAGAAGAGTCTGTTCAGAGCAAAGTTTCGTCATCTTTGGACGTGTCAGAAGGTAGGATAAAATATGATGTAAAATATAGTGCACTTGATACTAATAACTTTTGTGCACTTTTTTATATTCAGTATTAATATTAGAAGTTTATAGAGGTATGTACAGTAATTAACCGTAAACAAGTGTCAACTGATATTGTTGAAGGGAAAAGCTACACCACTTATAATCAAGAATTCAGGAATTAAAATTTATAGATTTTGTATAACAGTTCAAGTTTATGTTGAAACGGTAATGTAGTTTTAATATATCTTATTATATTAGAATTGCTGAAGGTACAAGCAGTTATTCCAGTTATTATCTCTTGGTTAAATCTTCCTTATTGCTGAAACTATAATACAGTTTTAGTATCTCTTGGCGTATTAGTGTTGTTGAAGGTACAAGCTGTTATTCCAAACACTACCTCTTGGCTAAATCTTCCTTATTGCTGAAACTGTAACACAGTTTTAGTATCTCTTGTTGTATTAGTATTGCTGAAGGACAAGCAAATATTCCAGTTATTAGCTCTTACTTTAATTGAATTATATTATAAATTTTATTGAAAATATCATTTGTAATTAAGGCTTTAACAAAGAATAGATTTTGACCTTCAAAAGTTTGGAACACATTACTAAACAAAGGTTCGAACTTTCAATAATACTAAGTTGCATAGTGTATTGATAACGTCACTACCCTTTTATTTTATAAGTAGTTCATATAAGTGAAATAAAACATTCATATGTAGTTTAAAATATCTTGTATAGAACAGTATTCATGTTTTTATACTTCAGATAAATAAATATATATATGTGTATGTATGTATGTATGTGTGTGTGTGTGTGTGTGTGTGTGTGTATATACACTCTTACTTGGTGCACATGCAATATTCATAAAGCTACTAAGACTAAGGTTGCATTGAAAAAGCATCCTGTTGCAGCCAAAAGAACTGCAACTGACTTGAGCAAACCAAATCTTTATTTAACATCTATGGGATTTTGAGTCCATTTTACTTCTCCATTGTTAGAGATCTAATAGTATTTCTTTGGTTTCCTGACCCAAGCTGTGCTGATGAGCTTTGAATGGGTGAAACTGCAGTACATAGTAGAGGGTATGGCCAATCAAAGAATGTATTAGGCCTCTACATCACAGCTTTGCTTTTCAATTTCATCTCTGGTGAAAATAAAAAGAAATGTTTAACATATATTTACAAATCTTTATGTAGTCTTTTTAAAATAAAGTTATTGATTAATTAAACATACCTAATAAACATAATAAGAAATAAGCAGCAAAACATAACAGAGTAGCACAGTTTGATTAGAAAATAAATACCAAACTTTAACTCTAACCAAAAGTGGAGTGTTATTATCATTAACTCTTTTTGTTTTTTGAACATCTTTGATTAATTAAACATACACCTTGGGGGTTAAGGAGCAGTATAAGGTTACACTGGCACACCTTTCTCAACATGTGAGTGTATATTTTCTGTTTCATACTTGTTGTACAACAACACTTTTCTTAATTCTTGTGCACTACGCATTAAGTACATTTTATTGAAGCAATTCAACAACCAAACATGTGCTTCACCATAATGCTCATCTCCAATAAATGGATGAAGCTGTTAGCAAGAGAAAAGAAAAAAGGTCTGATACTGCTTAAGTGCTGTCTGATGAACCTCCGAATGTTCAGGACTATCAATGAACTCTTTGGTAGGGAACAAACCTTAGAATGCAGCCCTACAGAGAAAATAAGGAAATTTTAAAATTAGAAGTATATTTATCTTAATTTGAACTTATTGTTGATGACAATGTATTAGTAACTACATTGTTGCTATTACTTGTACTGTATCTGTCTTGTTTCCAACACTTGATTTTATCCTTATTCATAACATTGTTTTTGTAGGTTCACCTCCATCTTTATATATACAAGATAGAGACTTTCTAGGTTGACCTAAGAGTATGTTCTCCTTATTTCTTTGTAAGGTGAGGTAATACATTATGTACTGTAATTTTGTCTTTCTTTGTGGTAAATAAATTTTGCTGCAGGTTTTTCAGTGTTTATGAACAATAACTCTGAGTTTCTGTGCAGAGCATGGTAGAGCAACTACACCTGACAGTGTATCCAGTCGAAGTTCTTCAACAAGTTACCATGGACAACAGCAACAAGTTTATCCTGATTCTCAGCAATTTACAACAAATCCTGAACTTGTTGACAGGCAAGTTCAACAGTCTGGTCTTACTCAACAATTTAAAGGTCAAAGTCCACCACAAGTCCAACCAGGTCATTTTCTCTCTTTATTTTTTGTATGTATATGGTTCAAAGTGTAATGTAATTCAGCTTTTTTTGTTTTTTATATTAGTCAAGAATGAGTTTTAATACATAGCCAACACATATCTGCCATTTGAAAACATTGCAATATCGCATGGCATTTGATGTTTCAATGGTCGTTATTTTTGGCCTATTTATTGTTGATTCATGCCATATTGTATGTTCCATATTCTTTAAGCCTTCCATGAAATTATTTCTGTGGCAGTAATTTCTGTTTTCTTCTTTCTGAATTTTCCTGTATTGTTTTTAAAGACATTTCTTGAAATATCTAATATATATGCAACTTGATTTAACTGCCTGATGAAATATGAATTAGTTCTCTATTTTAATAATTTGTGCTTTGATCATATAAATACTTCTGCCATCATGATCTGTAAATTTGTGTGGTGACAATCCATTTGATAATTAACTTATTGATCACAATACTCTGTAAGTGGCTGCTGTTAATGTATTCATAAGTTCACTAAAAACTGCATACTGAATGTTTTTAATAAATTTTAAATTCTAAAGTCTGCAGAATTGTACGAGGGTGATCAAAATCATATGCTCAATCTATTCATGCAAGTAATTATTAAAATTTACATGACATGAAGTAAATACAAGGTTCTACTTTAATACATATATAGATAAATTACCTCAATATTTAATGTAATTGTCCAATCTGTACAAACAATCCTGCAGATAAGCAAGGTGCAAAGATTTAATGAAATTATTGAAGTTTTTAAGATAAGATTCAAGTTTGGATGGTTGTTGTTTGAAGTAAAATACAAATTTGTTTTAAAAAAATTGATAAACTATAATACTGTTATTTCATTAAAAAAAACGTGATACAATTCTTCTTTTAAATAAGTAAATACTGTGTATATATTAATTATAGCACATCTGTTGAATAAAAATGAATGTTTGTTTTTCTTCCTGTACATTACATTAATAAACAGTATTTAAATAGATTAATTTTGGACATGAACATTATTTTTACAATCAATTTAAACATTGTGAATCTTTATTTTTTCTAAAATTGTTTCTAAAATGTATTTGAGTATCACAGTTTTTACTTCAACCAAATCTTTTGAGCCTATTGCTAAACATTATTCACATGTTGAAAACATAATTTCAATAATAGATTTAAGTGCAGAAAATAGGAATTTTCTCTGTCTCTCACCTTATTATCTTGGGTCAGTTTCTAATTGTTGTTTTAAAATTAGTTATAAACATGGGAAATTTGGAAAATTATAAAAGTTATTGAGTACATAATGAGCATACTAGAAATAATTAACATCAGCCACACATTTAGTGGGTGCAGATGAATCTTCACTGCAAAGTATTGTAACTTAATTATCTACAATTCTTTTTGTAAGACAAAAAAAAGATGAAAATGTTAATGACAATTGCTTCATAGGCAAGATAGTTGCCTTCCAAAAAAATTAAGGAATTTGTTAAATGATGTAATATTCTCATTTTTTAGATAACCAAATTAAGTACTAGTTTTTAATTTTGTCATTATTGAGATATAATTTGATTTCCAAAAACAAATTATATGTTAGATCATGAAAATCTTTAACACTTTTATATATCATATGGTGATCTTAGCATTTTCAGATTTTCTGTGTGCATTTCTTTAACAGTGTTTTCTGTTGCTGTGATACTTTCTCTGTCACGTAATGTAATAAAAAAATGTTTATTTGTAGGTATTTCTCGTCCATATGCAGCTTTGCCTCAGCAACAGCTTTATCAGCCACTTTCTCAACAGTTAGGCAAACCTTTCTATGTTGTTGGGGGTCAACCTACAGGTTATGGTGCTCTTCAACATCCACCACCAGTACGGCCAACATCACTTGGATATCAGCAGCAGCAGCAATCGACCCCACCTATTAGGTAAAATAACTTGTAGTTCTTCAAAGCACAGATTAAAAATTATTGTTTGTCACTCCACCCACAAGATAGTAAAATCTTTTGAAAGACAATTTTTTTTTTTTTACATTACTAAGTTAGTACATAAATTTATATTGTAAAGTTAAAATTTTGAATTAAAAAGTTTGGAAATCAAAGCTTATTACAACTTTGCGTGAACAGTTAGTCAAGTGTTCATGAAAACATTAAATAAGTAAATGGAATTAAATAATTTCACTGAAACAATAAATGTAAAAAAAAAATTAAGTTAATTTTTTTGAAGTAAACAGTTGAAAAAAGTATGTTAAATACTTATATGATAATTGTTATTATATAATTTAAAGACTTTGATTGAGAAAGACCCAGGAAAATTTATTGGGGTAAGAAATTATTAAGTTGTTGTATGTAATTGAATATTTTCACAAAAAAACAAAGACTTCTCAAAAATATTTTAGGAGAATTGGTGGTGATAAATACTATTGTATGTGGATTGATTGCAAAAAGTTTATGAAGTTAAAAAATTTAAAATTATCATGTAGAACCAAACAGTTTAAGAAAAGAACTTGTGAAAACCAGGAGAGAACATTAATTATTTATCTAAAATATTTCAGTAATGATTCACTAAATATTATTATATCAAGAAAATATTTACTTGCTTATTACCATAAAGGTGTTTGAATGTTTAATCCCTCAGCCAAGGATACACAGCTACTTCAGCATCAGCTTTGCAAGGATATCATCCTCCAACATCATCCTTGGCATACCAGCTGTCCCAATCTGGTCAACCTTATCCTCAGGACTCTAGCTACAATCCTCCACAACAGCATCCAGCAGCCAAAGACCCAGCAACTGTCAATCCTTTTTCTCGAAGTTATCCTCGTTCCCCATATCAACAAGGATACCAATAGTTGATCATGTTTATTAGAATCTTGATAAATGTAATTTATAAGCACCTAGTTTCCATACATCATTATATTATTATAATGGGCATTCATTTATTTGTGATATTGGTCGAGTCTGAAAAGGAAATATTTTCTTTAAGGAATTTATTTTAAACTTTTAGTTTTTAGATCCTGATAAGTTATAAAAGTCTATACTGAAATGTCTGTCTTGAATTAATTTTTTTTCTTATGAGTAACTAGTTTACATGTAATAAATTCAATAGAGAGATTAGCTAATGTTAGCCATGTATTGAATCACTTTAAAAAAAAGACAAAAAATTAAAAAACTCTTTTAATGTTTGCTAATACAGATGTCTTATTAGTAGGTGTTGTTGTTGTTCCTTGATGTATAATTTATTTATATATTATATTCTTAAATGCTTGTTTCAGACAGTTTTTTTTTGTATTAGTGGTTTTTCTTTCTGTAAAGAAATGTTTATTTACTCGATATTTCTTGCTAGAAAAGTTACTATGCTAGTCCAGATTTTATGATGAATGCATTTTGTGCAGATACTCAAAAACATATTGCTGTGGCATAATAAGAATAATAAAATAATCATTCTCTTGATTAAAAATCTATGTCTTCTTGTAGATGAAAACTGGTAACAAGGCAATTTCTGTTCAAATATATAACTATATATATTTTTTTGCATTAATAATTTTTATTTTGAGGATGTAGAGTTATAAGCTTATATAGCCATTTCTTGCATAATATTGGGTTAAAAATTTGACGAATTGTTAGCCATTTTCATAGAAAACAAATTACATGGGATTTCTCAAAATTAATTATCTACACCTTAAGAAGATTTTGACGTGTATAATGCAGTCATTGTCAAGGTGGATAAATTAACTGAACGTTTCACTATACAGTGAAAAAACATTCCTAGTAATAACATGAGTAGTTAAATACTATTGTAAAAAGCTTTATGTATGCCAGTATTAGTTAACTTTGTTAAGACATTGAAGTGTTGAGCTTAGCTGTAAGGTTATTGTCTAGGGAGTTCACTTAAATACCTTTATTAAAACTGAGCATATTCAAGAAAAAATTATGTATACAAAAGTAGGTTACATTCTCATGGTCAGTTGTAACAAGAGGGAATTGAAAGTGGTTGATACAACTGAACCAAATCAAACTACATACAATCATATCCTACATGAATGTGTTAAATACAAGGAGAACATTTTCACTTTATCAGATTAAACTATAGTATCAGAAAAGAAACCCAATAATTTGAGCACTTTTAGAAAGTATATTTCTTTCCTCAGGGGTAAGTGGCAGATTAAATTTTGTAAGAAGGATTTCATTTCACAATCAATCCAGTTGCTAATCATTGTGTTGGTCCAGTGTTGAGTTTATAATACAGAGAGGACCTTTTGTAATGTCTATTGATAAAGTTGTTTTTAAGTTGCATGATGCAAATTTGATCATACATGATGTTTCTGTGTATGATTTTAATGTTGCCTAACCATACCTCATACATGTGTTATTTATAAGTTGATGAAGGTTTTTTTTCACAGTATTTTCTATATCTGAAAAGTTTAAAGTAACTTCTTTCTCTCATTCTTAGTCAAATATTTCTCTATTTGTCATTAAATTTTAAATTGGTAATGTGTGAAATGAAACCATTCCTATATCTGGGTGTAGGAAAAAAGTGTGAAGACTGTTTGAATATATCAGTCAGAAGCTTAAGAAAATTGTGAAGAAATCTTGTGCATCATTTATTATTATCATATAATAACCCACCTTATGAGACTCAAAGTATTTAATTGCTGTGTTCAAGATTGCATTATAACCTGTAATTACATATTTCAGTTGAACAAGCACTACCTATGCTGAAAGCTTAAGCTATGACCACAATTATGTGTTTGGATGTGATCTCTGATTTTAGTATGTAATTTTGAAAGATTCAAACTATTACCCATAATTCCCATTTGGGTAAAATAAAAATAGTTTGACAAGTAGTCTTTGTAGAGTTTCGGCTAGTTTCTTTATTGAATATTTTGCACACTGACCCAAACTTTCTCATTCTGATTAAATGTTTCATTTTAAAGAGTATCAACCAGTTAGTTTTATTTTCTGGTTCATAATTACAAAATTTGTTATCTGTATTGAAAAGTCAAATTATGACCCACATTTTGATGAAGTATTTCAATTTAACAAGTGGTTCTGTTTTGAAGGATTGTTAAAAGGATTTGACATCTTTATATAGTGTAAAAAAGTAGTTTCAATCAATGATTTTGATGTATTATTATACGAAACATGACATCTCTTTCTATTTTGAACTTTCAATGGTACATGCACCTATTGCATCTTTTGTTTGAGAAACAGCTGACTGCCTTTTTCATTATCTGTTTGGAGAAAGTGATATTAGCATATTAATTCTTAAGTATACAGTTATAATTAAAGAAATGTTTAAAAACTGTGTGTTTGTATTTGTGTTTATTTTAAGGTACAGCTTGGACTTTTTAAAAAAACATATATATGATGCACATGTGAATGAATTAATCATTACAAATATTTTCACCATTCACCATACACTTTTTTATTACTCTCCTGTTATTAACACTACTGTGTTACAAATTACTTGTTATTATTATTATTCATCTATTACTATTACATTATTACTGTCCTGCTGTTATTACTTTTCTGTTAGTAATGGTATTTTAGTACTATTCTTTTATTCTGCTGTTATTATTCATCTATCATTACTATTATATTTTCACTATTATGTTGTTACTGTTATTCTATTGTTACTCGGATGTAAAGTTATTCTTTTTGATTGTTATTTTATTATTACTATTGTGTTATTTTTTGTTATTTGCCTGGCATTATCAGGTTGTACAGAAAGTATAAAAATAGAACTTCTGAAATACATAAGCTAAACAATAAAAAACTCAATATTTAGACAAAACAGAATTGTATATTTAGTTTAAAAAAACAGTACAAAAATAATTGGATCCACTCGATATCTTCGAGGAGGTAATGACGTTGGAATTGCAGAATTCCCTTGGTTCAGTCGTAGTTTTCTTTGTGATGTCAGAATGATCCATTTGATGGGTAATGTCCATTCATTTGAAGAGCGGGATAGAATTCTAATTTTCTGACAGGCATATGAAATGCAGCGCTTTTCTGTCACATGGCCAGGTGGATAGGGCACTCGACTCACAATATGAGGGTCGCAGGTTCGAATCCCCGTCACACCAAACATGCTCGCCCTTTCAGCCATGGGGGCGTTATAATGTGACGGTCAATCACACTATTCGTTGGTAAAAGAGTAGCCCAAGAGTTAGCGGTGGGTGGTGATGATTAGCTGCCTTCCCTCTAGTCTTACACTGCTAAATTAGGGATGGCTAGCGCAGATAGCTCTCGTGTAGCTTTGCGCAAAACTCAAAAACAAACAAACAATTCTATCACATACTTCCCTTTGCTTGTTAACGAATGTTAATATCCAACTTGGGCGTGTTTGTTTATATTTTGTTTTCGTAGGGGGCGCTTGATACTGCATATATACATCAAATTACATAACACACTTGTATTCAAACACTACTACAAGATTTTTTGGGATATTATCTCTTTGACAGTAAAGAAAATAGCAGGCTTAAAGAAGAGTTAAAAATTGTACTAAGCTGAAATTAGTATAAATCTTTAAAAATGTTCCAAATTTACTGTAAATTCCCATGTATAAACCCGCCAGTGCCACTGCGGACTTACAACGCTAGAAACCGGGTTTCGATACCCGTGGTGGTCAAAGCACAGATAGTCGTGTAGCTTTGTGCTTAATTACAAACAAATCCATATATAATATTTCATGTTATCGGCAATCTTTGTACATGCTTGGAGAGGGAAGTTCGAGTTATAGACATACCTTTCAATTATATGTTGAATCAGATAATTATTTGATTATAACGCCTCTTTTATTAGACCTAATTATTCATAAGAACTTTATAAACGTTGACATTGTACGTTCTATGTACAAATATATATCAAATTAAGTTTATGCTGGATCGGAATGAAGCTCTTAAAATGTGAAAATCAGCCAGTATAGTAGGTGTGTGTGAGAGACTGTGTTTATCAGTTTCTATTATTTCGGATTCTTCGACAGTAAATTTTGATGCAATGGTTCATGTATTCCATTAAACATTTCTAAGTCATCTTTAAATACCATAAACATGTCATTCATATAACGTTAGTAAGATGTATGTAAATTTAAATTTAACATGGCATGATTTCAGCCAATGTCTTCCATAAAACACATTAAGTAATACAAGGTCTAATGCGGAACCTAAAGTACTATCAACTTTACCATTATAAGTTGCTGTCGAATATAAAAATGATATTGTTCGTAGCTGCTCCTGATAACTTATTAAATACTAGCTGGAGTACCCGTCCCCTGGACGGAACTTGTGTAAATTCATGATTAATGAAAGGTTATCTTAGGACATGAAAAGCTGTTTCCCTTGTGTGTAGTTGTAAAAAACGCCCATAAAAACTGCAAAATACAAAATGTGAAACCTCAAATTTGCAAGTATCTCCGCATGGACCCAATGAAAATCCATACCAAATTTGGTGAAGATTCATCTACAGGGGGCGAAGTGGTGGTAAAAAATGCAAAACTGAAAATTTGTAAGGACCTAATGAACCTCCATATCTATTTTGGTGAAGATCCATCCACACCTTGCAAAGTAGTAACATGGACACAGAACAGACAGTTAATATAATATTTATGTAGATATACTTCTTTAATCCATTAACGTATTAAATTTCTCTTCACATAAATTAGTAGTCTGGTTTAGTGGTATTTTTGTAAATAAAGATTCAATGTACAAATTAGCACGGTAATACCTCTTCATAATTTCTAAATTATTGATAAACTCGGTAAGTTCCAAGCTGACCTTGACTGTGAAGCTGTAAGCACTAAGAAAGTTTGAGAAATTCAAATATTAATAATTTAATGTTTCAATAATCGATACCATGGGTCTCGCATGGCAGTTCTTGTGGGAATTTTTAGTAATCCATACAAAATACCTGATTCCGAATCTACTGGTCTGAGTTGTTAAAATTTTAATTTTTTGTTGTTGTCAAGCCTAGAGCTACGCATGGGTAACCAGCGTTATAAGCCTTCAGACGTGCCGCTGAGTCATTTGGGGAGATAATCTCATAATAAATATATGTTGTTTTTTGTATGTAGTTTCAGTAACTCTGTACGATGTCCTCTTGGATTTTGTGGGATACACGATCAGTCTTAAAAATTTAGTTTTATCTTCAAGAATGTGGTTCATTTTTGAATATAATATATTTTGCCAATGACAATACTCTTTCTTTTATCGGGTTTTGAGAGGGTAACTTCCATTCGAGTCCTTAATCTTTTTAAAGCTTCCCACTCTTGTTTATTAAATACATACAGTTTTTGCTGTTAATATATGAATCAAGACTATGATGAAATGCTACAAATTACAGTTGTTATATAGTCAAAATCTACATTATTCTTAATCAAAACTGATAAACGTTTGTGATTACATAGCAATTTTTCAATACAGAGGGTGAAGGCATTAAAATTGACAGTAAATGCTACGAGGAAATCCAAATTTGAATCCTCTAGCTAATAATTTGTTTTCGGATTTATTTAACTGGTAAGGTGAATGATTAAGGAAACCTTCATTAGGATTGTCGAGAAAAGACAAATTTTGTTGTCTTCAAATTATTACTTTTCAAATAAGTTAGTGAACATTTATTAATTATCTTATGATTTCATCTTTTAATTATTTGTTGAAAATGAAGAAATCAAAATAACTTGCCCCATTTTTCAGCTCAGAATTGGTTTCATCTGAGAATAATTATCTTATAATGTTGTTCATACTTAATCTGGGCTTTTAAGAATTTAATTTAAGCATGATAGTACTGGTTATTTCTTTTTGAATCATTTGAAATTTTAAACTGTAGAAATGTTGAAATAACTATTTTTTTTGCCATAAAATTAGGAACTCGTGATGTAACATTTCTATTCAATTTCGGGGGCTACTTCGCAAGTGCCGGAAGAGTTTTAAGATTCCATTATCATGTATATTTTTTATAATGCTAGCTATCAGTTGGAATTGACAGTTTTGTTTCAGAGTGAACTTTGTTAATTTTGCTTTGCTTAAAATACACTATTTATCAAAACTGATAATCTAACTTGATTATGCCTGGTGAAACCTGTAAGCATATTCGATTTTTTGATTCCAGTTTTATGTGTCCTTTACATATATTTTGTTTTTGCTGTTATTATATTATTGCTAGTGTTCTTGTATTGCATATCGTTTGTTATTAATGTTTTGTTGTTAAAATTTTTATTAAAAAAACAAGTGTTTTCTGACATGTTATTTTAAACGATTTATATATTAAGTACTTCGGAGGTTGACCTGTTGCAAGTTATTGCTTGTCACGGG
The DNA here is from genome assembly GCF_000517525.1 of Limulus polyphemus. NCBI lineage: Eukaryota > Metazoa > Arthropoda > Merostomata > Xiphosura > Limulidae > Limulus > Limulus polyphemus. The sequence goes on from NW_013665768.1 coordinate 674,021, forward strand.
ACAGAAAGAACGTAACTGTTGATGTTCTAAAGTATACGATTTCAGACAGTCGTCTGCAGCTATATCAGCTCTTTTAAATCTAAATCCTACTGAAAATAACCCCAATCCAGGCTGTTAACATTAGTGATCCATCTAAGACTGAAACAATGCACTTTCCATAACGTGGATACAGTTAGTGTTACAGTACGTATCTTTAACTATGTCTCTTCATTACCACGTAGATTTGCACTTTCGGTGGTTCAGGAGGCCAAATTCTCCATATGCATAACATTCTCTCTGAGTATGAGCTTTGTACTCCACAGAGAATCATTCTAAATGAGATCTTGTGGTTTTCCATATACGTCTGTGTTATAAAACGTAGATTTGGAGCATATCATCAACGTGGCATTCACATCAGTTATTTTGCCAGTGCTTATTATGTTAAATATCACCTCCAGCCGTTGAAACCACATTTACACCTCCTTTTATTATTTTGTGTTGTTATGGTTATTTATGACCCTTATTGACACCTATCGTTTACAACAGCAAGTGGCTCTGAAAACGTATATTAAAAATGTAAAATGCACTTGGTTCTCAGCCTTATTTTAACGAATATGTGATCTTTACAGCTTTGAATTTAATTATATGAGGTTAAACAAACGGATGACTTCACTGTAAACAGAACAATGAAAACATTTACAGTATATCTATTAGTATTAGCCACATGTAAAAACAACTGCTTTGTTATGTTTGTTCTACATGAAAAATAAAATAAGAAATTTCGAATTATAAATGAATTATGTTGAATATAGTGTAGTAAAAAATTAAAGCTACTGAAAATTCGGGAGAGAATGCAACCATAACTAGTGCCTAACCCTACAAGTTTTGAAATAAATCCTAATTAAAGGGTGTCTCTTCACATGAGAGAATTAAGAATACTTAATTCTGCTGAAAAAAAGTAGGTCATGGAAACAGATGTATGTTCGACCTTAATACGCGATAAAAATAATATTCATTATAAAAGACGTGTTTTTAAAACCTTATTGGTGCACAGCACTGGAAAAATTACTACATTTAACTTAAGTGTACCATCTCCTTCAGTACACAAGTACAATTCACGTTACTGTTGCTCATCCTAATTGCAAATAAAAACATGTCCTCTAGGCATCTCTTGACCCGCCAATCGAAAAGTTCATCATCCACCTTTACATAATATTTTTTACTATACATCAGTCTTTCCCACGAGATAATGCATGTTACACCAAAGAGGAATGACCCTGGACAATAGGTAACTAGGGCAAAAGCAATTTTGCCACATTCCACGACCGATGTTCTACTGTTTTCTTTTTTAATATTGATAACATTTGTGTACCAATATTTGGAAGATGAAATTTTGTTTGTTTTTTTCTTCCTGGAGTTTACAATGCTTCCTATTCAATCTTAGCTTCGTGATGTTGTCTTTTTTTTTAGTGGCCCTGCTGGAATTACATGCAGAATTGGTATCTTTGCTTTTTAGACACAATAAATACTTGAAATACTTTAATGGATATTGCTCTGTGTCTTTGAGATCCATCTTCTGATGATTCTTACATCCACAGTGTCAGCATTGGATGAATGGTATGCTTCACATGTGTGTTTGTTGATACAGGATATCAAATCACTGCTGGTACATCCTTTGGTGTCTCAAAGATCAATGGAGACTTCAGCTCTTGGTTTCCATAAGTTCTGTTCTGTGAGACCAAATGTCAGGTCAATACCGGGGTTCCCGGAAACTGCTGATGATTGCAGTCGCCGAAGATGAAACTATTAGAAAACTTTCTCCTTTCATTGTGTAGTGAAAAATAGGCCCATAAAACAGATAAGGATGAAGCTTGAACTCAACTAACTAACTGAGAAGACAAAATAGACAGAAGGATTTAAAACTTGATCTTATATAGAAAAAGTTAAGATCTAAGATTTGGGGTCAGATTCATTTTAACTTCATTTTGTTAGTCAGAAGTTTAGTTGAAATGTTGGTTTCAAACTTGTATTGGCCTATCTGAACTAAAACTTGCTTTTAGATACAGTGTGTTAAAACTATTGTTGTTGTCAAACGCCATTTACACAGGCATACATGTACTCATGTATATGTTCTCTCTAATAAATGTATCTCTGACACCTGTGAATGTCCCAATCCATTAGGCTACCCGTAACCTGTCCACTTTCCTTCCACAACTGTCTGGTAGGGAAGGAAAGGATAAAACTAATGATTCCTAAACAAATAACTGAAACAGGTTAGTCACTATACAAGTGCCAGCTTCTTATTCACGGGATTCCATTAACACAGACATATTTTAATTCTACTAGGCTTATTTAGGGACACGTTTAATACAACTTCAAAGCAAAACTGCAAAGGTGTTACTTTCTGCCTCAGGCTGTATACTCACAGTCTGCTCTGTTGTACATTATAACTGTACCTCATTCAGAAATTAATGTTAAGAAAAATATCCAGTAAAATTTCATCTTTATAAGATATGCCAATTTGAATTATTGAAAATGTTTGATGAGAACCAACTAAAACACTAGGTACACGAAATTTATATTTGGTATGATATCAAACTACTGTTTGTGAATTTCATTTGCAATAGATAATTTCACCAATTCATGAATATTTTGATTCAATCCAACAAAAAATAATTTTTTCTACTATTGCTGTAAAATTTAATAAAACCGTGTTTTTTTTCAAACATAATGTGAGTTAATCATTATTCTTATTTCTTCAAATAAATTCCACTACCTGCCGAATATTTCAATCCTGAAACGGAAAATATTCTTTCATCAATATTAATGAAAATATGGGATGCACCACATCTTCTAATAATATATCATAGATGTGTAATCACAGTTTACTTATACCCCAGTGCATGTTGCTTGACAGTTTACTCATGAACGACTTCACGTAATGTCTATGCATGTGTAACACCTCACATATACATATATTCATATGATAATTTACATATATCTCAAAGTCAACATCGCATGTTGTCATATACACTAGTAGCAGTAAACTACCTATGGTGCAATAACCATAAATTCAGTATTTAAATTTAACAGTAAAATACATTCACTCTCCTAAATGGCCAGAACACTAGTAGCTGAACTATCACGATAGTGTAGAACCTTCGAAGCCATATATTCTTGTGTGTGCAGGCTATATAAGTTTATATATCCATTTGGAGAGATAGATACCTAGTGTTTGAATGGACAGTGGCAAAAATTGGGTGATAAAGTTTATTCAGAGCATAATGTGAAACATGCGAAATTCACTTGTCTGGTCGACCAGTAACAGTAAAAACACGACAGGACCATACTACTGACAAATCCCATAAACCTCATCACAAAATTGCAGACATGTTATGTCCAAAGAGCGTGGGTAAAACCTTTGAGAGATGTGAAGGCTCAACTGATGACGACCTTTAAATTCAAACCACAGTAACATACCATTGAGTGAGAAAGTGAATCACCTAGCTGGTAAGACACAGTCCTTTTGTAACCTGATACGATCTCTGAAGGATGTTGTTAATGAAATAGCATGTCAACTGAGGAAACTGAAAAAAATGGAACGGAGGTCACACTGGAAGAATGGTAAAAAGATGGTAGAAGTATGGAAGTAGAATGAACGAGAAAGTATGTGGGAAGGGCAAATGCTATTAAATCAAATTGAATTGGCCATTATAACTAAAAGAATCTTGAGGATATTATTGGAGGGAGAAGAGCTAATGCCAAATCCTTGAAAAGTAAAATAGTAGTTAAGTAATATTAAAATCATGTTGTTTGCATTGAGTACATGGTGGTAAAAACAAAAATGATTATGAGCAAAAAACTGATTTGCAAGGTATAAAGTTGAAGTGCTTGCTGCCAGTCAGTTTCCTCCCTATGGATAGCGATTTGGAATTAGGGATGGTGCAAATTTACCTGACCTGTGGACTGATAAACATACTGTAATGGGACTCCACAATTAGAGGAAAAAGAGCTTGTGCTTTGGCCAGTGCTAAACTCCTTTAGCATGTATATAGAAGAAATATATATATATATATATACACAAACTCAGGTGATTTCCTGCTAAAAACAACCTTCAATTGTTCACTGCAAAAGTTTTCATCTGATTATTTGGAAAGCAAGAATCGCAATATCTTTTCAGCCTTCAAACATATAAAAAATTCTACTAATCATTTTTAATCCTGTCAACTATAAATTTTCTAAGCATTTCAACTGATATGTCTTCCCAGTTATTGGTCTTGTGATCACTGAACCTTAGATACTGCAGTTATTCTCACAAAATGTCACAAAAATATCTCACTACTGAAAAGTGCTCAGAAAGTAAAGGTTGAGTCCTTTCAGTTTAGTTAATGATCTCCTCAGTCATATAAACTCTTGAAGTTCCAAATAGTATATCTGCTAACATCAGCTGTCCTAACTATAAAATAATCAAGCAACTATCACTTAATGCTGCAAAGACTTATTAAAACGAACTTCTGCTCCATAGCTAAAAAAAATAAGGGCTGCAATGCCTTTTAAATTCTTTCAATTTCGCGATCAACAAACCATGTTAACTTTGAAATAATTAAGTGGTTTCATCATGAAATATCATTATATAGCTTGGAAGACAAGGAATGCTACTTCCTTTCAGTCATTAATCTTCCTATCAAATGACTATTCTAACTACTGGTAATTCAGCCAAAATTAGCAGGTTGTCTTCGGTATATCAGCTAATTACCATAGCTGTCAAGCAGCTCCTGCATTGACATTCACTTGATTGATTCCTTTTGGCTGGCCAGAAAGTACTGTTAGCAGCTTCTCCGTGATAATACTTAGTCAGGTCAAGAACTGAACTATCCATATTTGGCATCAGGCAATGCACTGCATGCCCCAGAATGTGTGTGTTTCTGACAGTGATATACCTGAAATGCATAAGAACATTTTGGGAGAGAAATCTACCTAATGTTACTTACATTGATCTTTGCCAGCAGCAATCTATCTCCTATGGTATCTCGGCCAATACCAAGCTGATACATCCTAGATGCTGGGATGTGGTATTTTCAAGTAAAACTGATTTCCCTACAAGTATCAAATAGGTAAACCTTCAAATAAAAACAGAATCGATCAAGAGATAATGGGGGTTTTCTGTAGATGGCTGAATTTTAAGTGGCTTGAGAAATAAACAGATTGGAGAATGTTTGATGGACAGTAAAAACAACCTTTATTTAGAACACACACACACACAAAGAAAAAAATAGTGTACGCTGCTGCATAGATAAGTGGACGATTATTGGATAGCTCGTTAGCCTTCCACCCCTCAAGATCAATCTCTGCCAAACTAGTCATGATGAAACCCAAGTAGAAGTGACCACGTCTAAATTCAATAGATAACCTCGGTTTCTTTGTCCAGTTGATAGCGTCTCCTCATGACCTTTGTCCTTATACTCCATTGATCAAACTTGACCAGCAATGATATTATTAACACTGTAATATTTTTCAAACTAGATGCTATATGTTACTGCAATATTCTCAAAGGCAATGTATATATCATATACTATAGAAAACAGGGAAATATTAATGACTTTCTGGAACACTTTTTTGCCGTGCACAGAAACTAAAAACCCGAAAAACTTTTAATATTTCTATCTCACTAAAGCAGGTAGAAAACATATGATATATCTGTATATCACAGAGAGTACAGAGTAGTGGGTGTTTTCAAGGCCTTCTACATACAGATTGGAGATCTGACTCTGGCTCTAGATCTTTTACAGGCTATAACATAGCTTGTTTCAGACTTAGAGACAATAGCAATATGTATAAAATCCTATATTGCCGTCCCTCTTAGGGCACATACGCCACCCACGTCCCTGTCAGTCACTCTCATAGCAAATAAGTGGAACAAATAAGAACAATAGGTAACTATGGCAAAAGTAATTCAGCTAAATTCCATGACCAACGTTCTATTGTTAGAACTACACACAGACACAGCTAGAAACGTATATGCTTGAAATATTTTAGAAATTCTTAGTGAATGTGAAAGAAACTAGGGAAAACAAGGAACGCTAATTATGCTGCTCTGCATACTACGGTTTTCATTTCAACCGTTAAATTGACCTTTGAAGCTAATCTTGTCTATACAAATTGAAGAGAGTATTATACACAAAACATCGGTGTACACAAAATAAAAGCAGTACATTTTATACACCACAGCGTAGTACCAAAATTAAGACAATATGTTATGTACACATAACGAATACAGATGTATTTTACATAGGTATAATACAGTTCTTCGGGAAACAAAAGTTGTTCAGATAAAACGCACTTTCCTTGTACTAAGCTGTACGCGAATTCTTCCTGATAAACTGAACAAACATACTTTTGTAAGAAAAATTTAAAAACACTTTCAAATTTTACAGTCACAAGTTCTGTTTTTTTTTAAAGACTCTCGCAGTGGCGTGTTATAAACATAACACCTCGAATGGATGTGCAATTATTTCTGTGACTTTTAAGAAATTATGTACATAGTGACATCTTAATTCTTGCAGGATATATTTTCTTTGAAGTTCTTTATCAAACATTATAAAAATGTTTCTAACATAAATAAAATTTTAACACAACCAGTATTAGTTACTTTAAGAGTAATTAAACAAGTAATAAAACAAAAATTCAATATTATTCAGAAATATTAATACCTAAACATTTATACGTAAGAACTTATGTCTTTTCTTTTTTTTTACTAATTTGCATTTATTTTATTGCTTTTATAATTTATGTGTATATATATATATACTTAATTTAGATTATTGTTTTGAATCGTTTTAATTAAAAGTAATCCCATCAAGATCTAACTAAATTGCTTTCGCGGATAAACTATTACAAATTTGCGTGGACTCAAAGGGAGAAAAACAGTTCACATGCTCAATAACAGATGGCGAAGTATGGATTTGAAACCACACTAGGGGGTCGAAGTGTAAAAGCCAAGAAAAATAAAGCAGAATGCTGAATAAACTAAACACCAGAAATAGATTTCTAGTGTAATCACTGCAGCGTATATATTTACTTGGAAAGTATACAGCAGAAAAAGTCGGACAAAGTTTTGAGGTTTATAAAGATACAACTAAACAAACAAACAGTTACATTTCAGCCATTCACTGATCGTCAGGATGACACGGAACAGGAGATTTGATTATAACAGGACGGTTAAAACTAAAACAGTCAAGTTATTTACTTTCAGAATGTCTTGCAATATTGATTAGAGTATAAATTACGCCCAAGGCTAGCTGGAAATAAAGAACGGGTTTCTTTTGGTTTTAGTGTTTTCGTTTATATTTTGTTTTCAGAACTTGAAATAATCATGCTGACTACTATCAATGTATTTTCTTAACCTGAGAGTAGACATTTGTTTTGAAAGTAATGTAAGTTTTCTATTAAGCAAACTGATTAATACGTTAACCCAAAACTTCGGGTAATTTAAAGATAAATTGACAAAACTGTGTGTGTGTGTGTTTAAACAATTAGACAACCATCATAAAGCGGGTACAGGCCTTTCATATTGTTAGGAAGTCTTTTTTCAACTGTCTTTCTTACTGAACATTTTGGCCACATATTTACTTCAGCCAGTTGAATAATTTGTTTTTAAAAAATATAGTGTTTCCAGGAAACTGAAATTCCAAATGACCATTACTAATGAGTGATTAAAATATCTACAAACTCGAATCTTTACATTGTTAATTTTCGGAAAAAAGTTAACACATGTATAACTAAATCTTGTTTCATGGTGTAAATAAAATTGCTTATGTCTATTAGGAAAGCAGTCGTTTACGGTTTAATAACAATAATTTCTGGGAACTAACAGCTAAAATTTACATATCAATTTTTATAAATAAAAAAGGCAGAAAATAAACATCACAGAGGAATGGTAACGAAGGGAAAAAATGGTAGTAATCCTTCCTATTGCTCATGATAAAAAAAATACTAAAACGTAACCATAATCTTCTCAGAATAAATCACAGACAACACCAAACTAACCGTTTCATTTGAGATTGAGTAAGAAAAAGAAGCGGTATATATCCGGACTTACAACGCTAGAAACCGGGTTTCGATACCTGTGGTGGCCGGAGCACAGATAGTCTATTGTGTAGCTTTGTGCTTAATTTTAAACAAAAATAAAAATACAAATTAGTTTTTGATTGTTCTGTTTGGTTTTATAAATAACATAATGACCGTTAGTTTTGTGTGTATAAACAAATTTTGGAAGAAATTTATTTAATGCCTTATGATTAATATATAGTATCGCTATTTTCTTTGGTATATACATTTGGTGTTTCCTTAGCCTTATCTAATTTATTACACCACCATTAAAACGACATGCACTAAACTTAAGAATATAAAATCATGTATAGGTTCATTAAAATGTTCGTTTTATGTGCATAAATAGTACTTCGAAGAATATCTATGTAGTTCTGACAAGCAGAGGGATGGTTTTATATTAATCAATCTTCCATGTAACAGTTGAACCTTTTGGTAAAGACAGTACACCTCCTGAAACGTGAATTGGCCTGATGGTTAGGGCACTCGACTCGCAATCTGCAGATTGCGGGATAGAAACCGTCACTGAACATGTTCGCCCTTTCAGCCGTGGGTGCATTATAACGTGACGGTCAATCTCACTGTTCATTGGTAAAAAAGTAGCCCCAGAGTTGGCGGTGGGTGGTAGTGACTAGTTGCTTTCCTTCTAGTTTATCGCTTCAAAAATTAGGAACCGACTAGCGCAGATAGATCTCGAGCACTTTTGTTGGAAATTCGATCAAACAAGCAAGTTTTAACCAAGAACAATTCAAGTTACAGAAGGCGACTCTTCACTTCTTAAATGTAGATTAATTAACCCTTCCAGCAACAGCTGTGTTCTTAATAAAGTTATTTATTTTAAATATCTGAATACATTATGTAACACTTGAGTCTATAATGATGACACTTCATCTAAATATGAAGCATGTTAGATTAGTTAACTTTTGAGTGATTGCTGAGTCCTTGATGAAGAGGTTTTACTTCCTGAATACGAAACGATGAGGTACAATAAAACTAGTAATGATTTTCAACTCACTGAATAATAAGATGCACGCAACATTCAAAAATAATACATAAAATCTTATCAGAGAAGGATTTAACTCCGTTACACGAAGTGGTTTTGATTTATTTTAGGTAAAGTGCAAAATCTATATGAACTCACATACACACACATATTTATATATTAATGAATATAATCAGTATATGTGAGCGTGTGTGTGTTTGTATATAGTAAAAACATAAAACATCTGATATGGCTGCAGGTTTTCTCAGTCATCATAATTCATCTGGAACAGTGAAGTTTTTTGTATTGAAAACAAAAGGTAAATATGTATATTTTCTTTTTGATATGGTAGAGAATGTACTATTTACTTGACAACATGTTTTCCTAAGTTGTATTTTTGGAAAACTTTGACTAAATATTTCTTCGATTACATTTTATTTGGTAACTGATTTTAAGATGATTACTAAGTCAATGTAACTAATTTCAGGTTCAGTCTTTAATAAATCACTTTTGGTCGCCTCTATCGTTAAAAACGCTGATTTCAGTTCTTTCTGTCGTGAAGGTGTACCTGATCTTAGGTTCACTCTGTTGCAATTGTAACTTATTTTACTTAAATCCTATAGTCAAGCTAACTGAATGTAGTAAGAGAACTGATTGCAGTTTCACTCTTTATTTATGAAATAAATTTTAGATTTTGGCTAAAGTAAAGAACATAAAAATCATTCTATAATCTAGATTACTGATTCAAATTTCATCGTAGAGTCATATTAACTGATCTTATGCTTATTATATTGACATGTTAAATTTGTGGTCAAGTTAATTCACTTTAGGTCAGTATCGTAATCAAGATAACTCATTTCAGATTGCATAAGGTAACGGTTTTCAGTTACACTCTGTGGTCAGTGTAACTAACCTTAACAACCATTCTGTGGTTAAGGTATATGAGTTTATGAAGTCTGAGCACAGTCCTTTATTTTTTCTTTTCTGAGAATTCTGAAAGTTTTTTTTTCCTTACTGCGTACTTGTTATCTTTGAATAAATACTATCATTTTTCTTGTCCGCTGTTTAATTTTCCACAAGCTGAAATACATGTTTAAAACATTTGTGTGACTAATCTGTCATACATGTAAAACCATGTATAATAACTACTCTGACCAGAGTAAAAGAACGGATAAAATATGGTCAAAGTAAGAAAACATTATTTTTCTAGGGCATGCGCGTAGAGGATGGTGCTTAGCTTACAGGAAATTAGTTCAAACAGACATACATATCGTGTGAGTGTGATTATTTCATTTATAAACTTCAACGGCCTCTTAATGTCAAGCGTCTGGCAAAAGACCGTCTGGAGATGGAAACTGGACACATTAATTTGTAAAGAACTTTCTCGTTTCTAATTATCCCAAAGCTTACGCGTGTAGCATGTATCGATTGGCGAAAGGGGGGTCGCTAGTTCCAATCAGGTCGTTTCTAAGGCAACGGCTGTCGTTAGTACCATGAATTGAAAGTAATGGTTGCACTAAGTTCTCACGCGCGTTCCCATGACATTTGTAATCTACCACCGTCTCATCCTGTCCTTCATATAGTTCGGAGCTTCAACCTTTGATCTCAAAGATTCTCCCACAGTTCACTAACAAAAGTTTGCCGCCCCATTATGGTTTTGTTTGGACCCCTTTCCAGGTAGTAGTAGAAGCAAAGTGACTTTTTTCAAGGAAATAAAAAAGACTGAATAGCCATACATTGTGCTCTTGGTCAGTGAAAGGTAAAGAGTTCTTACAGTAGCAAAAAGGTGGGAGCCCTAGAAACACCCTCTCGCTCCCAGAGTTCCGCCTCAGTGAATAGCCAATCAGCCATTTAGTCACGTGGGTCAATAACCTCAAACTGAAGTTCTCAGCCACGCTGACCACACGGGAAATGGAAATCATTCACGAGTAACACACTGCTGCTGTGTATCTTGACATGTCGAAGCGTTAAATCATTGAACAACCGATAAAATGTTATTCTGTATTTTGTTATATCACAAGTGAAAGAGTTGTGTTGTTTTACTAAAAACTGACATGAATTTGATCACGTGACAGGTGTCCACACAACTAATACACAAGATATCAAATAAAATAATGAGAAACACCCTCTTACTACTTCAGTTACATATCTTTATTAACACATTTAAGTGTATTATTCATTCCTATGAACAGAAAGCTAAATTAATTTTGAATTTTTTAAAGAAAAATATCAAGACTATAAGCTTAGCAACTATATCTAAGTAAAAGAAAACTGTTACAGAAATTGCTTCTGAAAACAAGAGCATAAGACTGCTAAAGTTGAATTTATGTATTACTTGTACATGTGTAAGTCTAGCAGGGCTAAGCTGTGTTTTGGATGCTACATATAATGCCAGTACAAATCTAGTAAGACAGAGCTTAGTGATAAATGCTGCCTTACCAGTATAACTCTATCAAGATTAAGCTATATCTTTATAGCTATCAGAGCAGCTTGAGCAAGGAAGACTAAGCTGTGTATTAACTTTCTGATACGAGGACCTATTTTGTGAAACTGGGCTGTTAATATACGAGGATAAGCTAGTAAGGCTGAAATATGTGTTATGAACTAGTAATACTAAATAGTGTGGTAAACGCTATCAAACTTTTGTAAATAAGAATCAGGTGTGTCGTATATTCTATCACACCTATCTAAGTTTGAAATATTATCATTTAGATTTAAGTCTAGTACGGCTGAGAGGTATACAAAATACCAACTTAACTCTTGTAAGGCGAAGCCGTGTGTTACAGACTATCATACCAAAGTGGACTACTAAAGGTGAGGTGTGTTTTAAACGTTGTCATACCAGTGTTTGACAAGTAAGTCTGAACTGTTTTTTTAAACCTATCGCGCATTTATAACCCTAATAATGCAGAGTCCTGCATCAAATAATATATTATCAATGTAACTCTGGCGAAGATGAGATGTACGTTAAATGCCATTATATTAATATACGTCTAGCTAGGATGAGGTGTACATTAAATGCTATTATATCGGTGTAAGGCTAGCTGGGATGAAATTCATGTTAAGTACAATTGTATCAGAGTTTGTTTAGTAACACTAAGAGGCGTATTAACTACCATAATGCCAATAAGACGGAACTACCCTTTACATTCTAACAAACAGGCACAGCTGCGTGTTAGATATTATGATACCAACGTAAGTCTAAAGCTGAGCCTTAAACGCAAAAACACCAGCGTTGATCTAGTAACTCTGAGCTACATGTTAAATGCTACAGTATTAAGGTAAGTCTACTAAGCCCAAACCTTACATTAAATGCTATCACGACAGTGGAAGTTTAGTAAGGTAGAACTATTTATTAAATGCTATCATACCGTCTAGCTAAACTCAGATGTGCCTCAAACATTTTCATAAGAATGATACTCTACTAAGATTGAGATGGATTTTAAATGTTATCATACCAATGTAGGTTTAGTAAGTATGAGACATGGGTCGAATGCTATGATAACAGTGTAAGACTGGTAAGCCTAATAGTATAAGAGCCAGTATCAAGAGCTGCCGTATGAACAAGGCAACTATATTAAAACTGATCTAAGTGTTAAGTCAATGAATCAGTCATGATGTCTTCTCGATTAATGTTATCCATTGTTCTCTATTTTTCACTGCCTACACCAATTTTTATAATTCAAGCTTTTTACCTTCTATCCATTTATTAATGTTGTCAAGCTCAGAGAGTCTCTACCTTCCTTTCGATTTTACCCACTAGAGCCTCTGCCAATCTTCCTTCAGATCTAATTATATGCCCAAAGTATTACATCTTCTGTTTCCTACATATGCTCAGCAGTTGTTGTTTTGTCTCTGTACTTTCCGATACTTCTTCATTAGTTTTCTTTCTCTGCAGCTGATCGTCATCATTCATTTATAACACCATATTTCTGATGCTTCCAGCTGTCGTTTCGTTTCAGCAGGCAGAGTCCACGCTTCCACCCCGTAGAGTAGGACTGACCATATATAACATTTTAGTAGTCTCTTCTTCAACCTAACATTTCTCCTGAGCAATTGTTTCAGATTGAAGAATGCTGTTTATGTCATTCCTATCATTCGCTTTATCTATTTTCCGCACTTGCCATAGCTGCTTGTATTCATTCCTAAATAAGAAAACTCCCCTACTTGTTCTAACTCTTTACCTTTTACTTTGATACATATTCTAGGAACTTCCTTAGATCTTGAAATTATCATTGTCTTATGTTTGTTGACGTTTATTTCGAGTTCATAGTATTTCCTTTTAACAACAGGTTTCAAGTAATAGTTGTATCTCTTCCACAGATTCAACTATAAGTATTGTATCATCGGTATACCTATTATTACAGATTCTATTTCCCTTAACCTTGATCTTCTCTCATCAACCATTCGGTATGCAAATTATATTGTGTTTGTGACAGCACACGTCCTTGTCATATATATATGCCTCTTTTAACCACAAACCAACTGCTTAGTTCTCTGTCAATTTGAACTGCTGCTTCCTAACTCCAGTAAATTCTTCAGGATTCTGATATCTGTTTGATATACCCGATTTCTTGCAGGATCTCCATTACTTGTTCTTGATTAACCCTGTCAAAAAATTTTCCAAAGTCTATGAAGCATACGTAAAAACGTATTTGTGCTTCAAGGTTTTTTCGCCTAACAACCTGAGGCTGAATATTCTCTTAGGACTAAGTGTGGCCCAATGGCTAGCGTGTCGGACAATGGATTGCGTGTCCAGTGTTGGCGTCCTGTTACAAAAAACAACAACAAAACAAACAAGCTCGCTCTGCAGTTTGGGACCTTTGGTGCTTTATAAGAGTGACTGTGAAGTACAAGAGTAATTCAAGAGTTGGCGGTTGACTAAAAATAAAAAATAACCAAGGTAAAAAAACAGCACATTCCTCAGAATAAGCACTCTCTTTTTTTTTCTGACTTGAATTAGTATTTCTCTGGAACATTATAGCATGTCTAAAATTTTTTATAAACATTTGTCACACTTTTGAGCGGCTACAATTTTGAAAAACTTTTTTATAAACAAAAATTAACAGTTTGATCAGAATCAGTTTTTAACCACTTTTTAAAAAATATAGTTACATAATTGATAATGTGAGCGACAACAGCTTCAACTTTTTTTTCTTTAAAAAGTGTAGTCACAATTCGAGTGGTAACAGTTTCGAATCACTTTTCTGTAACCTGTACACTTATACCTTTGGAGCGGAGCAAACTTGAGACTATTTTCTTAAATAAGATAACCGCACCTTTGAGATGCAACATTATTGAATTATTTTTTAGAAGGAATACAGTCACACAGTGGCGCAGGAACCGGGGTAGCAAGATGAATAATAACTTCTCCTGTACTTGTGTAGAGGGATCAAACTGGAGCTGTACCGGTCTTCTCAGATGGAGAAATTGCCGTGAGCTCAAAACCACAAAAGTCCATTTAGGAATTGTAAATTTTCAATCGTCAACAAAATAAAAAAAAAAAAAAACTTAGTTACTCAATAGCCGTACACCCTTCATATGTAAGTGATATTTTTCATTTTCATCTTAGTTGGAAGTTGTTACACCTGGCAAAAATAAGTTGTTACGCCGTTGCAGTCTTAGAACTTGAACGGTACATTTTTGAATCACTTTTTACAATCAGTATTCAGTCACTTATTTGTAAATAGTACAGTCACATAGTTTGAATAACTGTCAAACTGTTTGAAAGAGTTTGGTTTTGTTAATCACCTTTCTCTCTCTCACTGGGCCCGGTGGTTAGGGCGCTCGACTCGCAATCTGCGGGTCGCAGGTTCGAATCCCCGTCCCACCAAAATGCTCCCCCCTTTCAGCCGTGGGCGCGTTATAATGTGACGGTCAATACCACTATTCGTTGGTAAAAGAGTAGCCCAAGAGTTGGCGGTGGGTAGCGATGACTAGATGCCTTCCCTCTAGTCTTACACTGCTAAATTAGGGACGGCTAGCGCAGATAGCCCTCGTGTAGCTTTACGCGAAATTCAAAACAAACAAACTCTCTCACTGTACCCCAATGCTGTACAAACTTAATGAATCTCAGCTGTAGTGCGAGTAATTTCTATTAAGACGAGAACTCTGCCTACTTACATTTTATAAAACTTTCAGACTGATAAAATAGTGAGTCCTCTTGCTGTAACTTTTACTTTTTATAAGAATTTGTACCATGAGACAGATTGTTTTTATATCTGTTGTATGGCCAGGGGCGGTTCAAACATTTTCAAAAATGGGGGGCTTAAAATGAATGGATATCGGATAATTTGAGAGTGAAGCTTGTCCCTTCTGAGAATTGGAAGATTTTTGTGAAACTTGAAATCTCTCTAAGTCCAGTTCCTGACACTTTCCATTGCTTTTTGTCGGTTACTCCTATTGGCAAATTAGCAATAAGAAATCTGAATGACCAATACTTTCATTTGAAGAACTAAGTGTTAGAATCAGGATCTTGGAACGACCCCTAGAATCGAGTTATGTCAAGTGCTATTCACTGTAGTCTAGAGAGAGTATTTGATAGTTATACCGTTGTTGTTGTTTGTTATTAAGCACAAAGCCCCACGGGTATCGAAACCCGGTTTCTAGCAGTATAAGTCCGCAGACATACTGCTGTGCCACTGGGGGGGGGGGGCATAGTTATACGACAAAAATGCGTATTTAAAATACTTGCTGTTGGATTTAAATCGATCATAAAATTTTGAAGAAAATATTCTTTATGACTATCTTCAACATTTTACACATCACAGACGGTTCAGACCAATTTTTCACATAGGAATACGAGCATAACTGATCCCAGAAAAAATTACATATAATATTTCTAGCATTTGCATCTCCATTTTTCTCTTTATTTCTCTTTAATATTTTATTGTTTTCTTCGATTTTTTTTGTATTGAAAAGGGGACGGACTCTTTTGTAACCCCATTCCTTCCCCTAGATCCGCTACTGATGACTCATAGTGCAAATTATTTTTAAATATTTACTACAAACTCGTCGTACAAGCCAAATTTTAACAATGATTTACTTTATGGTGTCTCCGAAAAGTTATTTTTAAAATAAGATAGTTTAAAAATGATGATTTTGCGACTTGTAATAAAAGATACGCATTTGCTATATAACTCGTCGAACAAATTAGTTTTTAAAATACTTACCACATGACTCCCAGCGCAAACCAGGTTTATATATTTTTTACTTTGTGGCTAACAAGTAATTTTCGAAAGTATTTACGATGTGATTTGTACTGCAAGTTACCTAAAAAAACATTTACTATGTGTTGATTTTTACCGCAAAGCCACACAATGAGCTATTTGCACTCTGTTCTCCTTGGAGAACTGGGTCCAGAATTTTAGGCATGTAAGTCCGTGAACTTACCGCTGACACACCAGGGGACATTTACTGTGTGAATCGTACTGCAAGGTTGTTTTTAAATATTAATCTTATTTTTTTAAAAAAACATTCAATACATGACTCGAATTACAACATAAAAAACACGTGCGATGTGACTCGCAACACAAATTTTACGTTTAAAAACATTCATTCTCTATGTTTCCTATTAAAAGCTTTCTTTTTAAACATTTACTATAGAATTATTAGTAAAAATCACATTTTTGAAAATATATACTATGTGGCACGTACTGCAAAGCGATCTTATATCAATCTTTTTTGAAGTTAATATGATCAGCACATAACAGCGTTTAATTCTTGAGAATGACTTTTATTACACATATGTAATTGTAATACATAACTGCCCCTAGTTACATATAATAAAGAACGTTTTAATTCACTTTAAACTTAATTCACTAGCCACAACCAATGGGAACTTTTGTTTGTACAGTCTTTTTATAATTTCTATAGAAATCTTGTTTCACGCTTTCAAAGGCACCGTGGTGATAATATTAGAAGTGGCTTCCCTTCCAAGAATTTGTTCTTAATTAATTAAAACTTGATGTTAATAAATAAGTAAACCTCAAGAAACTGGCGGCCCAGTAATTAAAATTGTTTAGCTTGTAATTAAATTTTATTATCATTAATCAGTTTTATTTTATAGCTTTGGTTACTTTACAGTTTTAGATACTTAAAAGCATAAATAAGCAGCCCTAACTTAGAAAAAATAAGATTAATGTAAAAATCGTTCGTGTACGACCACAGAACAATAGTAGAATAACCAGATTTTGTCTTCAGTATTACGTTCTAATTTTAAAGTGTTCTAGTAGCCATCACTGAATAATAAAGATCGTTGTCATTATTCTTGTTCATACTAGAGGTTTTATGTGGCTTTTAATTTCACACTCACACTTCTTCTTCCAAATAAATAATTGAAACATTTCTAAATACACAGATTATAAAATACAAATTTTAAAAGCTCTTCCGTCCTACTCAGTAAGTCACTTATAAACAATGACGTATACCACCCTCATTTTACTTTGATATATAAATCAAATATCTAATGAATATACCAAATTTAATTCATAGACAATCATTTAAAATCTATTGAACATTATAAAAATTATTTATGGAATAATTTCTTAAATATTTAGTATTCATAATAAATATCCTATACACCATTATTCACAAAGTTTATAGACAAAATAAATAATTATTCATGCAAAAGTAAAACAGCGTAAGAATGATGACAAAACCAACTCAATGTCTCGACGAAGTATTGAGCATATCAAACGTTGATTCTCGTCTTGTTTTGTCCATGTATTTTAAATGTGTATTAGTAACAACTGATTTACAAACTAATTACTTAACTACCTATTTAGCATAATAATAGGTAGGCAAACATACCTGAAGAAGACAGACCAATGTTCTGTCGAAACATGTAGTATGTTCCACCACCAATAAATCATTGGTTGCCTACCTATTATTATATTATTAGCATAATTTGATTCTTTACTCAAGTACCTATTTAGTGTAATAAGAATAATTTGAATCATGAAATCAGATAAAAAATCTGCTGTAGTCCAGCAAAGGAATTGTTCAAGACGTGAAATAAGAATGAAAATTGGAATATAACTAATTTTGATGTATTCTTTTATATAAGACCTGACAATTTTTAGGGGTCAAGCAGAGAATCTCTATTTGAGAAACTCCGAATGGGTTTCAAACAACTCAAACACTTTCTATACGTAGGTACAGACAAGCCCACAGCCAAGAAGGATTCGAAGGGTGCGAACGGACCCTCCAACTCCCGTCTGGGTTCCGCTCGCCTATTAACATTTATATTTTTCCTTTCTTTGATGAGTGACCTCTTACTATTTAATTGCTTTTGTAACACTGTGCATACATGCGGGCCCGGCATGGCCAGGTGGATAAGGCGCTTGACTCACAATCTGAG